>NW_022589707.1:5099405-5160555 GCF_004348235.1 Phoca vitulina
AGGCGAGCGCCGTGTCGGGCTTCCGTCTGGGGGCCCCGAGTACCTCTGAGGCAGGCATAGCCACAGATCATGTCTGAGCGCGTGGGCAGTCGGGTCTTCAGCAACTCCTCCCTGCCGGCGTCGCTCTCCTCGCACCCAGAGGATCCAGCGTGGGTCTTTCCGTCTTGCTGGTCCACCCCACGGTCCGTTTCATCTACAGCAAAGGCAGACGGAATGTACAGAGACGTTATTTCATCCCGTGGCTCTTGGGCCTGCCACGGGCAAGCCCGAGTTCCCTGCCACCTGGACCGGGAAGAGCCATTTCCAGCTGCTGCCTCCAATCTCTGGCTGACGAATTAAAGGAAAAAAAAAAATCATTACTCCCACTGCTGCCCAGCACGCAGCCATTACTCAGGGGAGCACCCAGAGGCCCGGTGCCATGCTCAAGCATCTGCACATACATGAGGTCTGAGCTTCATCCACTCTGTGCAAGATGGAAAGTGCCGATCAAACACTCCTTGTAAACAGAACTAAAAATCCCATGTCCATAATTTATTTGTTCAATTAGCAATAGATCTGGAAGTCAGTGTTTATGACAATACACAATTAAAATACGGACAATTCAGTTTTATATATAAATAAGAAAACGAAGTTAATAAATCGGTAATATGATTACTACACGCATGCTATATAAAAATGACCTCAAATCTATATATCAATAAAAAAATTTAAAAAACCCTAAATGTGTTCAGTTTCTAAGTCTCTGGTATTTTTAAGTTACTTACTCCTTATTAATTTCATAAGCCAAATTGTGGCAGGCATCCAAGATTTAAGAGAAATTTGTAAAAGGAAAAACTTAAAAATTGGGATAATTTGACTATTTTCTTCTATATGATTGAAAAAGAACACCATTAATCAATTTTAGCAGTTTTCAACATACCCTGACTACATGTCCAACCTCCTGACCCAGACCTTATCTATGCCCAGACATATCTTTATTTGGATGTTGCAGTTTTATTTTGGAGGTGGGTGGGGATGCGGTCAGTAGGAAAAAGAGACAGGGAGGACACACAGCCCAACAAACCAAAGGTAAGAGAGCAAAGTCTTTTACAGTATTCCTGCTCCATGCAACGCTCGAGAGAGCCCAAAAGGCAAGTGAAGCTTGAAGAACTATGGGGAAATGACCAAAATTAACTAATCCCCAAAAAAGTTACTGAGCAACTGCCATGTGCCAGGCACTATTTCACATTAAGCCTTAGGGATGTAAAGATTCCTGCCCTTATGGAGCTCACACTCCAGGCAACTGGGGAAGGGAGAGTAATTTTACAGACATCAGTTATATTAACTAAGTACAACAGAGGACAGGTGAGCTCAAATCTTCAAAGGTCACCTCTGGAAGGATTTAATTTTAAGAGAGAAGATTCAGATTACCCCAGAGAAGAGCAATTTCTCCTATCCAGATCTGATATTGTATATATATCTCTGAATACAGGAAGAGAAAATGATCATAAATGTCTTTATTTCATTTTATTTTGCCAGTAGTACCTCCTGAAGGAAATAGGCCAAGCTAAATGTGTCTCTCAAGGAAAAGGAAACTTCTTTCTTGCCTTCATGTCTCAGATCTATTAATCAATAAGTGTTATTGCTTCTTCCAATAATACAATATCCCATCTGTTTTCTGTTATGACTGCTACAGTTTTTGAGGAGATTAATTTTCATCCCTTCGTTCAATATTTATTAAGTGCTACCAAGTATCAGGCAGTGCCCTGGGCCTGGGCATCCAGCTGGTGAACAAACACTAAGTTCCTGCCCTCACATACTCTTTCCTCACTGCAGCTCCCCAGCCTGGTAATCGTCCTGGAAAAGAATCCATCACATTAATTTTTTGAGCTACCAACAGCTCCACACTATTACCTGCTGAAGCCCAAAATCTCAGTTTGACTGAAGGTTTAGCTGGATGGATGGATGTACTGCCCGCAGCCAGCCTTACCTTACTACACACCTACAGATGCCACGTCTTTAAGTTAGATCCGGGCAGACTTCTGGCCCAGCACAACATTTTGGGGGAGGGAAGGGGTTGTCCTTTTAGTCCTGGTGTGTTTGTCATCTTGTATCCCTGTTTCCTCTGAAAGGCCCTATATTTACTACTCCATACCTATGTTGATTTTATCCTTCTGGGTCCAAGTTAAGCCTTACCACATTAAAATACTTACTACATGTCTTCAAACTAAGCCAGCTTAAAACAATCTATTCCCTACTAGTTACTCCTTCATATGTATGCTTGTATCTAATTTCCCCCTTGCTTTGAGGCCTCTGAATTATTCTCAAGCTACTTCATGTATACTTGCTTTATCTTTCTAGTAATTGGTAGGCTCTTTCAAGAGACATTTTTTTTTTTTCCCTTTTTTTAGATAGCAGCAGTTTGAGAGACCACACATTTTCTTTTCCTTTTGTGACAGTATCCTAGTCATGTTGTAGGACCTTAATAAATTATATCCTTTGGTGATATTAGGAAGATATCAACAATGTTAACCATTTACATTTGTTGAACACACGAGAGGAAAAGAAATTATTTGAATGTTAGGACAAAGTGACTTTAAACCAAACTATAAGCCCCTTGAGGGCACTGACCATGCCGTAACAGTCACAGCTGGCCTTTTCTGTGGATTGACTATGAGCCTACTGTGCTAAGTAAGCCCTTCGTATGTACTATTCCATTCAATTATCACAACAACCTATGAAGTACGTCTGATCGCTACCTACATTTTATATGGAGGAAATTAAGGTGGAGGGACATCAAGTAACTTCTCTAACTTGATATAACTAGTCAGTGGTTAGAGCTTTTAATTATTACTGTTTCCCTCTAGGAGAAGAAGTATGTCCGCACATCTTCAGAGCCTGGTCTTGGCATCCTGGCTCTTAGAGGGTAAGAGACTGCATTCGGGAAAGAAGACGGATGGAAGCAGCTCAAGGACGAGTAAGAGCCAAAGCCTGGCTTGAGGCTTCTGCACTGCTGGCCTGCACGGTACACGGATGAAGCAGAGAAGAGGGCAGATGAAAAGAGAAGAGGGGAAGAGGGATGGAGAAAGGAAAAGAGGAAGGGTATGAAGGGAGAGAGAGAAAGAAGAGACAGACCGAAGCTCCTTAACTGTAATAGGTAACAAAAACAAGCACACCAGAGTTAATAGCACAGAAGAAGGGAGAGTTCTCCGGAGAGAAGGCGAAGGCACTGGGAGAGTCCTGAGAAGAGGGTGTGGTGGTGCACAGAGAGCTGTCCAACCTGAGAGCCTTGGGCTGCCCAAGTCCCAGCACACCCCATGCATTGGGAGACACTTACAGAGCAAGAGAGGCGGTGGCAGCAGTGAACAGAAGGAGGTGCCCAAGGGATCCAATAGCACCTGAGAGGAGCAAACAGGAAAGTGAGAGCTGGTGGGAGGCTGCCCAGGAGCCACCACCCAGGTGCTGATCTGCCAGGGCACTCACCTCCACGGCAGGCCTGGATGAAGAACATTTTCGGCTTGTTCTGAAGGTTTGGGCAGCTGGCGTTGTCAAAGAGCCGAAAAACCTCTTGAAGCTGCCAGAAAGAAAGAAAAGAGGAGGGAGGTTAAGTAGACCATAGGCCTTCCTGAGGCCTACATGTACCACAGCAGCTGTTACCGGAGAGACGGGCGGGCAGGAGGGGAGGTGGCCCAGCGTGAAGAGCTGTCGGCCACAAGGCGACACACACCTGAAGCAGTCGGCCGTCCACACCATAGATGCCTCCCTCCACACCATGAGAGAGAAGCGCCACAATACAGGAGTCAGTGACACGGTGGGCAGGTAACTGGGCAAAATTCTGAAGTTTCTCTTGCATTTCCTGGAGGAAAAACACCTTTTAGTGTTGTTCACTGCAGTCTGCAACAACATAATCTTTCTTTGGTGTCTGAAACCCTAAGCCATTACAAGAAGAAATGTTTTCTGTATATTACTGTGGTCAATGATAAGTCAGAGACCCCAGGAGAGGCCAAAAAAGCTACAGACTCATCAGAAAAATGCATGACTTCAGACACAGAATTGTGAATATAATTTCACAAAATCCAGACTCACTATGTTAAGAACACCTGGACTAAACAAGTTACTAATAAAGCTAGTTTATGAGCTAGTTAACTTTATCCACTCCCCAATCATCAACCCGATCCTTTTTTTTTAGAGCATATAAATGGCACAAAGGGGACCACCAACTGAGCTATGAATGAGTAAAATACCTTTCCAGCCATAAGGAAATAAACCGTTCTGACAAAGCGCTACTGGAATCATAATAAAGAATAATAGTACTTTCATGCTGTTTTTGGTCTGAGATTTTAAGTTGCCAGAGATATGATGATATCTGCATAAAATGCTCCATTCACGGAAGAGCACACTGTCTGGAGAATTCTGCACAGGGCCATGGTTACATACCTGGGCTATAGTATCAGACAGACCTAGGTTTGACCCCTGGGTTCACAAATTGGAACCAGTTATTTGGCCCCTCAAAGCTCTAATACTCATTTTGTAAGAAGATAACTTCTCCAATTTCATAAAGATTAAATGAAATACTAGAGAGAAAGGATTTATAACGATGTCTGGCACATACTGCAAAGTTCTGCCATTATGATAATGTGCCTATCTAACAAGGAGTAGCAATGTTATTTTTTCAAAGAAACCTACTACTGGCCAGTCTTGTAGTCCAACTTAAGAATCTCCTCTATGGTGCACCAGGTTGCCATAGACGAGTATCACTCTACCTTAAGCATTTGGCCCATCCAATGGAAAGTTATACAAAATAGTAAATAATCTGATACAAACTATTAAACCTATGTCTTCCTCTACAACTCAAGAAATCTGAGTGGTCTCTCCTATTTGAGACCAGAAGAAAGAAAACAAGCTCATTTTACTATGAATTTTAGTGAACTCTAATGAGTGTAACGATAGCAAACCAGGCAGGACAGTTACAGCAGAGCTTTACTTAACAGTTACCAGGTGCAGCTCCCAATAAAAAGCACACTTGTGTAATACATCGCAGCGGTCTAGAAACTTGCAAGAAATGCAAAGTTTTGGGTCCCAGCAAACTATGTTTTAATAAGCCCTCCAAGTGATTCTGACACGCTAAATTTGAGAACTACTGGTCTATTTGTTTGGAATACTTCTGTTTGCAGATAACTGAGAAAATTATATAGAAGACTTGAAAGTCTGTAACTGAACTGGAAATGAAGAAACTGGCTTTATTGAAAAGTATGTACACTTTCTGGGCAAAGAGAAGCCAATCATAATATTGGATATCTTAAGGTAATAAAAAGATACCCAGAACTCATTTAGTTCAAGAATATATAATCTCAAAAGAATACAGAAGTATGAATGTTCTTCTGGAGTTGGCCATAATAGAATTTTTTTTTTTTAAGATTTTACTTATTTATTTGAGAGAGAGAAAGAGCGGTGGGGGGGACGCAGAGGAGCAGAGGTAGAGGAAAAGCAGACTCCCTGCTGAGCAGGAAGGTTGATGGACCTGAGGGATCATGGGGGGAAGCCTGAAGACCCTGGGATCATGACCTGAGCTGAAGGCAGACGCTTAACCAACTGAGCCACCCAGGCGCCCCTTTAACAGAATTTTAATCCAGAGTAGTTGATGTTAATTTTGCTGGAAGAAGGCAATAAAAATGTATATTTGGCATCTACTCACGAGCATTCTGAACTTAAGTGAGACTCTTAGGTCAGTAAATACAGGACAACAAAGCCCAAAGTAAGAACACACACACTCAGTAATCAAATTTAATAGTACTAACTGATAACTGGGGGTTATTCATTTGGGGGAAATTTTTCCAAAAGTAGCATAGCTTAAAATAGGATCTCTAGATTTATTTCTGATAAAATTACAGTACTTCTAAAAATAGCAAGGTTCTTAACTCTTGCCTGGGTTTTTGGCTGGAGGTTGGGGGACACAAGGGAATAAACTATAAACCCTCTGAGATGATATGCAAAATTTTATGGTTAGCTGCATTTTCCAGGGATGACCCATAGAGCATCCTTACATTTTCAAGGCAGTTTGTTTCCCAGATGCAAGTTAAAAATCAATACCACATGGTAAAAGGAAATCTGCCACTTTAAAATGTATCTCATTTCCTAATATATGATAAATTGTAATTCTAGGACCAATAACCTCAGGAGGGAGGCACGGTGACAGAAGACTTTGATGACCAAGAGAAAAACTGAAAACCTACGTAAGCAGTGAGAATACCAGTGCTGTCCGCACTGTCAAGGGAAGAGGGTTATCTAAGACTGCACCACTTCAAATTTTTAAATGCAATTATTTCTAAAGTCAAAAGGTATAATGGGGGGAAAAAAGACCTTAATTTTTTTGGTTCTCTTTGCTCATCAAATAATCACATGATTAAAGAGTTGAGTCTCTTGAGAAGTCCTACCGGGAAGAAAGTACTCTGTGCAGATGCCCAAAGAACCAAATTATCATACCCATTGTAACTACTTGGTTTTAACTGTATCGGAGAAGTTGATAGGCCAATGATGGAAACTGACTTTGCAATATCCTCCTCACATTTCTGAATCTCCAGAGCTGAGAACAAGGCTACACAGGGAGGGTTCTATCCCAAGGTTCAGTCCTATGCCTTTTGCTCTTGTTACTCTACTCTCCTTCTCAAAGATCCCATAATCTCATCCCTTAAAGTATTTCTCCTACACAGGTAATGCCCAAAATTACATTTTTGGCCCTGACTTCTCTGAGACCCTCAATTCCTTACGTATTTTTCGATCTTCCATATGCAGTCATTCAACCACCTAATAGTACAATCATGCCATTATGGATTTTCTACAAATATTCTTTCCCTCTTGGTCTACTATTCTGTCCAGGCTCCCAACATCTGGTATTGGCATTATATCAACTCCAAACTGGATTCCCTGCCACTGGTCTCTTACTTCATTCTTTTCCATGGTGCTTTGAATCATCACTGTGAATTTATCACCTTTCTGTTAAAAAAAAAAAATTACTAATGGTTTTCTAAAACAAGGAAGTTCAAGGCCTTGGCATTCTGATCCTTTATCTCCAATCTTATTTTTGGCACTCCTTTGCCCTAGGCAACTGGTTTACCCTAATGTCCCTAACATCACACACACATTTCCCCTCTCTCGGCTATTCTCCCTGCCTAGGACCCCTTCACCACTCCTCTGTGCTTTAGTGGCTTCCTTCAAGGCCAGCTCAAGTCTCACACCGTCCATTTACTCTTCTGACCAGATCTACCCAGGGGACTGTTTCTTTCTCTTAACTACTGTAGAAGACACTGTCTACTCCTGCTTGGTCCTTCAGAATATAAGGAGAAGTACTTCCATTTTTGCTGATGTCAAGACTCCTCATCTAACTGATGTCCTGTGAATTTCAGATTCACATTTAAAAAGATTTTTAGTATAGAAAACATAGTCCCCCACCATTATAAAGTGCTCAAAATTAACTAATTAATTTTTAAAGTAAGCTCTCCATCCAGCGTGGGGCTTGAACTCACAACCCCAAGATCAAGAGTCACATGCTCTTACACAATCATTTTCACAGAAGATAGCTAAGATACAAAAATAAAGACCACAGATAATGCTGAAGACAAAACAGATTCCCTACCTTAACAAATCAAAGTGAATTTCCTAGAAACTTTGATTTTACCACTGACATTCCCAAAGGCAAGTTTAAGAAAGTGCTATTATTCTGGAATCAAAATGATTCCAGTGGATGGGGGAAATAGGTGATGGGGATTAAGGAGTGCACTTCTCATGATGAGTACAGAGTAATATACGGAAGTGTTGAATTACTATATTGTATACATGAAACTGTTTTTTAACACTGTATGTTAACTAACTGGAATTAAAATTAAAACTTAAAAAAAAAAGAGGAAAGGGATGGAAATGGAAAAAAAAAAAAGAATCAGTATCTATTTACCAATAGGCTACTATCAATTTCAGAACAGAAATACCTAAAGGTCACTAAGTCAGCAGTATAGCTCAGTAATTGGGGTTAACAGGGAATAATAGATAATGAAGATGCTTGTGATTTGCAGGGATCTAGTCTAGAAGTAATCGCCCCTAAGATCTTTCTTGTGGTCACAGAGCTGGTAAGAGGAAGAAATTTCCCCATGTGAACTCATTAAGCTGCCACGGACAGTTCTAGCAAACTTCCATTTGCAAGAATGTCATCTGCCAAAGTAATCTTTTGAACAATAACTAGACTTGTAAGCAACAATATCAAATCAAGAAGTAAATGTCCTGGGTCGCTTTGGCTTATAGATAGCTTTCCTGATTGGCTGGGTGAATCTCAGAGTCTCCTCACATCCTGAGTGACTGGGAATCAAGTCTCTGAATATATAAGAATAACAACCCGACCTGGGACTGGTATTACTCAAGGAGAGCACACTGACGCTGAGAAGTTAACACTGAAGCAGCTGGTTTGCCCTAATTCTTTTTTTTTTTTTTTCTTACTAGATTGCAAGGTGAGACACAGAACGGGATGAGTAAAAAGGTAAGGAGGAGAAAGTAACCTATCCAGTGGGCAGAGGAGCAGAGGATGTGCCTGGCCCCAGTGTTGCCCAGCTCTCCACTGTACACATTAGATGTACCTGTGCAGTCTGGTCAAGTAGAACATGGACTTTGTAGCCCAAGAGCTTGAAGAGGGTGACCAGAGTGCTGTGGTCCACATCCCCTCCAGAGCGAAACTCCAGGTCTTTCTCTCCAGTGAAGTGCACATTGCTCAGCACCAGTGCCAAGCCACGAGGCCGAGACCGCAACCGATAGGCCTGGCGGGGAGGGGGAGCCAATTAGAGCTTCTTATGGACAGAAACTGTTTCCCCAACTGAACGAGACATTGCAAGAAAACAAAGCCATCATATTCTTGTTCACCCCACCAAGTCAATATAGAGAAATGCCCAGAGAAGATAACCAATCGGTACTGACTTTCTGACCAACAAAACAAGGAGATATATATGCAAACTAAATTCAGGTGCCCAGGAAGGGTGTCTCATTTCCCAACTTTTCCTCTTGCATTCTGTAGGACTCACCAGCTGGTGGTGCGCTTGATAAAACTCGGGAGTGCAAGGCTTCACCTGAAGGCAGGGAGGACCATCTCCGTTGTCTAGGGAGTGTTCCACAGTATCTATGGCATAGAGAGCCGAAAAACTAGTGTACAATCTATGTGTCAATCCCAGTACTTCATTATAACCTAAGGCACCCTGTTGAACTGGGGTTTTAAGAGTTAATGGTCTTGCTCACTCCCCTATATTAGAAGATCCATGAGGCCAGAGACCCTGTCTGCTTTTGCTCACCACTGGATCCTCTGCACTTAGCCCACACACAGTAGTGCTTAACCCACTGAATGACTGAATGGGATATCTGATAAAAGCCTTGTTCTGATCACTAGGCTACTCAGTCAGTAGGCTAGTAGCCTATAATGTAGTCTCTTCTCATCCTAACAGAACAGCTTTAAGGAGAGCCAGGCCAGTCATGTGGAGGAATCTCCTACCTGTACCAGTTGCTCTAAGGACTAACTGCCATAAAAAAATCATCTGTGACGGAGGGAAAGCAGGCCCAACCAATACCCCATCTAAACTCTCCTGCTAGTCCCTAACAAATTCACCAAGGAGACTGTTCCCAGTATGAATGAAAACAGGTATCGTGCTAGGGCAAAGTCAGATACCAGTCAAGAAAAAGTCAATCTGTGCGATGTGTTATCCCACTGATTCTCACCTGGAGACAGGCGGAGCTGCTTGCGAGGGGGACAGGACTCACACATCGGGAAGGGGAGACTCAAGTCGTAGTCACAGCTCAACTGTAAGAAATCAGGACCCACCATGCCAGGCCTTAGGGAGATGGTCCAGTGTGAACAAAACCATAATCTAGTCTCCCCCACCCTGTCTCAAAAATTCCTTTCCCACCAAACTAACCCTTCTCAACACACATGTCTAGGGCTCCATACCGGTGGGAGTGCATGCTGAAGACCAGAGAGGGTTGTGAGCAACAGATCCTCCAGGTGACCCTGCTTGGTCTCCCTCAGGGCCACACAGAAGGCATCAAAAGCCTGGGGACCCCTCTTGGGCAGCAAGTTGAGAAGTTCCACATTTTGGCTGAAACTGCCCACTTTGGCCTAAGATAAAAGAATACAACATGAAATCATATTTACTTATTCAGCTATAATTCTATTTCACCAGATGACCTTCCTAGTATTCTCAAGAATCCTTTTACAGGAAAAATATATGTATGGGGGAAGTCTTTCCTATTATTCTTAAATTATATATCTTTTCTGTTAAGGGCTTTAGGGTAGAAGGGCATTTTCATTTCCTTAGTAAGGTTCTACATCCTTGCCACACTTCATCATGCTCTGTTCCTACTCCTATGACCAATGTACTGACTTGGCGTTTCTCTTTTGCTTCCCAATACCTGAATGTGCTCTCTCATTTCCAAGGTGATGATGTCCTTCTCCAGGAGGTGCTCTAACAGTTCACTCATCAACAGTTGTTTGGCTAGCACCACTCGGTTCTTTTTCAGTGCTTCCTGATGGTCAGGATGCATGCCACAAACTCCCAATATCCTACAGAAAAAAGGCAGAGGGAAAAGCTGTCAAGTACAAGATTTGGCACAGAAGAGTGGAGTGGAAGAGGTGTGGGTAGGAAGAACAAAAAGAATGGGACTTACAATAACCAATATTAGGCATAGCTGGTTAAAATCAAAGTAGTATTAAGCAGTAACACACTAATCATAAGGAAATAATGTATAATTTTTTATAGAGCATGTTCCACTGAGACCATCTTCGGAGATGAATAGTCTGTCTAGGGGAAGGAAATACCTACCTTGACAAAAATCATAGACACAAAAGAAGGAATACTCCTCTGTCTGACAGACCAATTTCAATCAAGAGATATTCCAGAAAACCTTTCACATTATTTATCTAGGCTGCTAAAAATAGTATGAGTTAAGATGATCCTGGGTGAGGAAGAAAATAATTTGATACAATGGCAAAAGCTCAACCGAATGGCTGGCTTTAATAGGAAATAATTGAGACAGGCCGACACACACACATTACTCTCTAGCCCACTTCTATCAATTATACCTGTGGTCTTTGAAACTTTAGTTCCTGTGACAAAATGACACTAGAAATAATCAGAATCCTGTAGGAATTAAGAACTGAGTAAGTAGCAAGTATGACAGAAAGTCAGAGTAGATAAATGACAAACACAGTCAACATAACTTGAGATCACCTGAAAGAGTTAAAGCATAAAGGCTAAATTATTTTGGTAATTTATTAGGGATGTCTTTATTTCAAGGATTCTTTGGTTTTGTTATTGGTTTGCAAAGAGATCAGCTTCTGTTTATGAATTTTAAAAATCCCATTTCCAGCAAATATCATCTCTGTCCCTAGTTTATATAAATGCAGAGCCCCCCAGCTTGCTTAGTCAGTTTCCAAAAACATGACAACAATAAGGGCCTGATGGCAGTGAGAAAGGGATGAGGTAACAGCTTCAGTTTATAACTTAAAAACTATTGGGGCTCCTGGATGGCTCAGTCATTAAGCGTCTGCCTTCAGCTCAGGTCATGATCCCGGGGTCCTGGGATCGAGCCCTGCATCGGGCTCCCTGCTCGGCGGGAAGCCTGCTTCTCCCTCTCCCACTTCCCCTGCTTGTGTTCCCTCTCTCGCTGTGTCCCTCTCTGCCAAATAAATAAATAAAAATCTTAAAAAAAAAAAAAAGAAAAAGAAATACTCCTGTGACCCCAAACTTTCAGTGGAAACCTGCTACAATACAACTAGAGAAATAAAAAAACCCATTTAAGAATCACCTTAGAAAACACCAAAGCAGTAACAATGATGGCATATATGAAACTGGTAAAAATGTTATTAGACCAACTGCAAGACATCACAGCTGAATGCTGGATACATATCATTGGTGGGGCAGGTTTACTCAAGTTTCTTCTCTTAACTTACCAGTAGCGTTTTCTCCTTAAAACTTTCTCCTCCCTTGGTTTCCCTACTATTCTCTCCAGTTCCTCTCTCCACCCACAATGTTCCTGTTCCTTTACAAGATCTTTAACCTGCCCTTAAACGATGACATTCCATTAGGCAGCCCCCTCAAAGAGCCTCTCCCTATTCAATCTCATCCATACACATGATTCACTAATTCACTCCTGGTTCTTGACTCTTTCAAGTTCTAGACTTAAATTTTCAGTCAGTAACTCATTAGGTTTCATCTGAAGCATTATCCATTCTCCACACCTGCTCCTTCCTGTATTCCACTTTAGGGTGAAAATCTCAAGTATGAACTTTTCCCAAAGTAACAATGATCACCTAGAACTTCAGGACCAGCTGGAAGGGGAGGAAGGACAGGAGAAAAGGACACAAAGGGAATTCTTAAGTCTTGATTCTGTCTTTCTGCAGGTTCTGGCTCCAAAGTCCTAAATTGACCTTCTGGATCTAGACCACGAGGCATTAAAATGTTACCCAGGGTAATGCTTGCCATGAAATCATATAACTGGGGCAGAGGCGGAGACACACTCGGAGTCTCGGAACCACCTTGTCCTTTCAAGTACTCAAACCCCAAAGCCTGTGTCGACTGCTTTGAAAACCTGATCATTACACCCAAAGCAATACGTGTCATGATATAGCCAATCCAAGTCAAATGCCCATCAGGCAGTATCTCGGGGTTTGCAAGTCTCGTCCGTTTTATTAAGGGGACAGAGTAAAGTTCCTCAGAAAAGAATAAGGGGAAAGAAAGGATGGAGAACCTTGAGAAGCCGAGATCTGGCAGGACTGGAGAGCTCCTTCTGTGCACAGCCCCCTTGGGTTGGACAAAGCAGGCTGGGGCGGTCGGCTCACGAGGAACAAGGCCGACAGGAGGCCGCCGCTCGCGCGCCCCTCGGGGACTCACCCCGGCCTCCCACCCTTGGCAGCAAGGGCGGTCACGGCTGCTTCCAGGGACTCCGAGGGCTGGGGACGCCAGGGCCATGACCCGCACTCCCCTCCCTGGGCCTCACGAAGGACCTCTGCGACCCCCCCTCACTCACCTGCGCCCGCTGTCAGCGGCCATTAGCGCCTTTCGCTGCAGGGCAGGCCGAGAGTCCGCGCTCGGCGCCGCCATTTACCGCTTTTCCCGGGCTGTGCACGAACCGCCCACAATCCAAACAAACCGAAAGCCCTCCCGCCCTCTGCATCCCTACCCCGTCAGCCAGCGCACGACGCGCCTGCGCGCTACTCCTCCTAGCTCCACCCCTACGCGAGGCCTGCCCCCGTCCCTGCCGTCGCCGGTGCGCGCGCAGGCACAGAGCCCTCGCGCTGGATGTGCCGTCCAATGGGGTGAGAGAGCGCGCTTGGCGGAAAGGGAAGGGGCGGGGGGAAGCGTGGAGCCGCTCCGTCCTACGCGGGAATCCGATTGGTCGTCGGTTCCCGCGGAAATCACGGCTCGCTCTCCGGCGCCTCCCACCCTGCCTCACCCGCCTCTTGGAAGCACTCCACGGAGACCGGTTTGGCCGGACTTTTGACTTTATTGAACTGTTGGGGCCAGGGTAAGGAGGAGATGGGAGAGCACTGGAAGGCGTTAGACAGATACCGCACAGCGGATGAATGCCTACGTGGGGAGCACACCCCTGAGGAGGGTGGGTCGTCGATGGTTGGGCCGCTCCCAGTGGCTAAAACCTGCATCGCAGCCACAGCACGATTCCAGAAAATCTGGTGTTCTGGTGGGATCCGAGGAAGCTGGACCGGGGGACTGGGGTAAAACCCTGTGGTCAGAGCGCAGGGGTGAGGCTTAACGGTTAGACACCGTGCGAGTGGCTCCAGCGCTTCACAGGTGATTCAAGAGGGAGCCTTAGATACTCCGCCACCCCTCGCCAAGCTCCAGTTTTATCCTTTCTGGCCCTCATCCACCCATCTCAAAATCGGAAGCCCCTCCCCCTGGGGCAGTTTACTCCGTTGCTTCCCGCTAGGAAGCACTGGAGACTGCTCTTCAGCCCCTGGGCAGAAACTGCTCCCTACCTGGAGCACGGGCTGTCGCAGCTTTGACTAGTTTTGCTTATCCAGGAGGCTGGGCACACTCTTGGTCACACTCAGCCCACACTGTCTGCAGACACAACTATTCCACCATTCTGCCTATAGGAAGTCTCCCACCTCTGTCCAGCAGTTGTCCAAGATAGAGATTGAGAGATTTTGTGGATGACCTTGTAATTGAAAATACAATAGGACTTGGGATCAGAAGAGTACAGTTAAAATCATTTTTATGCTGTTTACTAGGAGTGTGCCCCTGTGCAAATTCTCAGACTTCACTGTCCCTTGGAATCCTCATTTTTCAAATGAGGGTAGTAACATCTCACATGGCTGGGAAGCCTAATTGAGCCGGTAGACAGAAACACCCAGAACAGAAACAACATAGCTGTCACTCAGATGTTTCTTTTCTTCCTTCTCCAGATTCTCTGGATCACTCCTCTCACCCTCCATCTAACTCTGGAAATACCGGATATGGGGTAGGTCACTGAATGTCACCTGAAGACTCAAATTGTGCCACATACATCTCAGCTGGAAGAGGCTTACCATAGCCTGACTCCCCTCTGTGTTCAGTTCCCCATGCAGAAACACAGTTCCTGACGCAGCAGGCACTGGGAAACGTTGGTCAAATGCATGAATGGGTCTGGTGCAGAGATGATAGATCGTGGGAAAGTCTTTTACGGGGGCGTCCAGTTGTTTTCAAAGAAAACATCATCATCAGGTTGACCAAAGCTGACATCATAGGCAGGGGGTGGAGTAAGAGGCTCCAATTTGGGGGGCACCCTCAAGCTCTGCAGATCAGGAGCAGTAGACATGACCCGGGATCCCCGAAGCCGAAGGCTGACTGGATCTCTTCCGGAGTTTTGTGGGGTCATAGACCCCTCTGAGCCCACTACTCGCCTTTCTAGTCGGGCTCTATCGGGGCCGTCTGGATTGCTAGGCTGTCCTTCCTCAAGTTCTGGGGGGATTACAACACTGCTGTAGGGGGGTGGCTGATCCAACAGCTGGGGGCGGCATTGTGATTCCAACACCACAGCCTCTTCGTAGGTTGGCACCTCAAAGGCTTCATTGTCACTGAGGGAGAAGAAATAAAGTCACTGGTGGCCTCCTGAAAGGAGTCCTTTTTCCCTTTACTGTCATCTATTGGCAAAAGACCCACCCACACCTGACCCCACCCACCACCTCAAAGATACCAGTAACAGGAAAGCAGAGCTGTATGTCTGAGAGACTAGAGGGACACAGGGCAAAAGGTCCATCGTATATTCCTAGAATTCTGTCCACCCCTTGACTCACCGTGCATTGCCTGAGGCCCCTGGGCTCTCCGTCTGCATTGATCGCAACCCCCATTCCAGAACACAGGCCAGGAGGCAGACAAACAAAAAGAAGCCACCCAAGGCGAGAAAGAAATAAGCAACAGGGGTGATGTCCGGCGGTACGCTCAGTAAAGCCAGCCCCAGGAGGAAGGAGGTGCAGCACAGGAAGAGAAGCGGCTTCTCCAGTCTCCCCCACAACTGGGTTGGCACCATGGCCCCTCCCCAGGCTCCTGCAAAAAGACACACAGGTGTGTCTAAACCAGCAGTTGGCGTCCCGTCTGGGTCAGATTCCATCCCTGTTGAGGAGGGAAGCTGGGGAGGAACACCACTTACCCGTCTGACCCCATCTTTCCATTTCCTCCACTCAGCCCATGCTCTGGTTGGGGGAAGAAAGTGCACATGGATGCAACAAAGGGACACAACTATGTGAGAATCTTACAAGGCCTAGGGCAATGGACAGAGGCCCAGATAACTCCTGATCTCTCCCTATCTGCCAGGGTATCCCATCCTTTACCGGCCTTAACTCAGTAAGCTCAGATTTCAAGTTTCCTGTCTGTAGTTACCGCAAGGGCTAGGAAGCTGGTGGGGGGAAGCCTTCTTTTCCCTCTCCCAACACAGCTGCCACGCCTAGGCAGCAGCACCCCAAAACCAACCCATTAGGAGTTCCCTGCACTCTGCATAGCAAGAAGCCACAGACTCTAGGTAGGGGCCAGACCCCCTGCTTGAACCCTAACCCCAATCCCATGGCCCTCCTACCCTTCTCACCGGTGTTAGGAATTCCTCTCTCACCTGTCTGGACCGACTCCGCAGAAAGTAGGTTGTAGGGGAGCGGGAGGGGGGCGGGTGGAGCCCAGTGGCTCCACCCACTTTTCTGTTCCAATCCCTCCGCTCCTGCGCAGGCTTCCTCCTCCCCTTTCTGCTCACGGAGTGGTGCTATTGCCCCACCTTGATTTTTTTTGGTTTTTACACCACCCACCCCCTACAGTGCCTTAATGAGAGTGCTCCTGCGTCCCCGCCCCACCCCAATGATCTTTGTACTTAGGACCAGAGTTATATTCAGTTTCCTCTTCTCTTCTCAATGCGCACTGTTTTCCGAGTAGTTTGTCTTCTGTTTAGGTAAATTTTATGCTTGGAGCAGAGGCCACGGTGTATTTAATCTCTAGATCACATGGTGCTTTGCATGATTTGCTGTGGCATGGAATGGCGGGTCGTGCTTCAGCTGCCAAAGTACCATTTCTTTGAACTTGTTTTCTGCAGACCTGTAAGACGTTTTTGTTATGGTTCTTGGCCCAGTTAACTCTTATTCTTCAAAAGTCACGTCCAAGGTGATGCTTACTACGGAGTCTGTCTCCACAGTGTATCCACAGCATTTCTTCCTACCCCTGTTCAAGCCTTTAGGTGTTTCTATAGTAATTTTCTGTTTATATACCTTTCTTCCACCGTGAGCTTTTCAAAGTGAGTGATAAGTTTCAATAAATTCTGAATCCCTTCAATTGACATGGTTCCTGACACAAGGTAGATGCTCACTAAACATAGCTGAATGCTCTCATTAGAAGGCTACCATCTTGCCTGGCCTCACCACACACTGCAGATCCAGGACCCGCTCTTATTTTTCTTTTTTTTTTAAGTTTTTATTTATTTATTTGAGAGAGAGAGAGCATGAGCAGGGGGGAGGGGCAGGAAAAGCAGGCTCCTTACTGAGCAGGGAGCCCCATTGGGGCTTGATCCCAGAACCCTGGGATCATGACCAGAGCCAAAGGCAGACACTTGACTGAGCCACCCAGGGGCCCCTGTGACCATTCTTTTTTTTTTTTTTTTTTTTTTTTAAGATTTTATTTATTTATTTGACAGAGAGCACAAGCAGGGGGAGCAGCAGGCTTAGGGAGAGGGAGAAGCAGATTCCCCACTGAGCAAATAGCCTGATGTGGGGTTCGATCCCAAGACCCTGAGCCGAGGGCAGATGCTTAACCAACCGAGCCACCCAGGCGCCCCTATGACCACTCTTTTAAGGGGAATCCTGGTAATAAGTCTAGGTGACGCAGGTGTTGGGGAGGTGTAGAGGATGGAGGCATACTTTATTCTTGAGACACAGAGAAGGCTACAAGGCTGGGTTCCAGGCCTTCAGAGTGTTACCATTGAATAAACCAAGGGGAGTAGGAGATAATGGGGCACAAATCTAATCCCAAGGACAGTCGTGGGGCACAGCCAGGGCTGCTGCATCAGAGGATGTGTGGAGTGTGTGTGTATGTGTGAGAGAGACAGAGTGGGAGAGGAGAGAGGAAGGGAGGGAGGGAGAGAAGGATGAGGGTGCCTGGAGTGGAATGCAGGTGTGTATAGTGGTGGAATGTCAATGATGATTCTCTGACCAGATAGAGGAGAGGGAGGAGATGTAACAGGAAGGCTATGGTAGTCCAAATGAGCTGTGTCTCTATACGAAGTGGGAATGAAGAGTAGGGGGAGAGCTGGTTGTTGTTTTGTTTACATGAATTTCCATACTGTTCATCGCATATAAGGAAAGTATGACTGGGATCAGAAGGATTCGCATCTGGGGCGCCTGGCTGGTTCAGCTGATAGAGCAGGCAACTCTTGATCTCAGGGTCCTGGGATCGAGCCCCACGTCGGGCTCCTTGCTCGGCTGACGCTTAACAACTGAGCCACTCAGGCGCCTCTGGAGAATGAGATCTTTGTAGCATAAGGCTCTTGGTTGCCAGAAGGAGCCTACACTAGAGAGACTTGCTAGTTAAGAACCAGTTCCAAGTCAGGAAGGTTGGACTGCTGGCTGGCTGTGCCTTTAATATATTCTCTATCACAATAATTTTAAATAGATTTTCTAAAAATTCCATTTTTATACTGTTACTCTTTATTTGAGGGGGGGGCAGAGGGAGAGAGAATCTTTAAGCAGACTCCCCGCTAAGCACGGAGCCCGATGCAGGTGCTTAATCCTAAGACTCTGAGATCGTGACCTGACCTGAAATCAAGAGTTGGCTGCTTAACCCACTGAGCCACCCAGGCGCCCCTAAAAATTCCACTAAAATCTTGCAAAATATTTAAGGGTCATAAAGAAAAAAAAATCATCCACAATCTCCTTATCCTAACATGGCCATTTAAAATTTCTACACATTTCTTCTAGTCTGTTCACACACTGGTTGAAATGATCTCTGGTTGAAATCAGAGTACTCAGCATTTTGTATTTTTAAAAAAATTTAAACATTGTATCATGTATAATTGATCTTTTGATACAGTCTTTGTTGTGGTAATTTTTAACAGCCACATAATGGTTTTTTTTTTTTTTTTTTTAAGATTTTATTTATTTATTTGACAGAGAGAGACATAGCGAGAGAGGGAACACAAGCAGGGGGAGTGGGAGAGGGAGAAGCAGGCTCCCCGCAGAGCAGGGAGCCCTGTGGGACTCGATCCCAGGACCCTGGCATCATGACCTGAGCCGAAGGCAGTCGCTTAACCAACTGAGCCACCCAGGCGCCCCTAGCCACATAATGTTTTATTGAATGGATGTACCATAATTTAACATACCTTTATGTTATGTTACTTGGTAGCATTGAGTTTATTTTATTCAATTTTTTTTTTTTTTTTTTGTCATCAAATGTTTCAAGAGACAGAAAGTAGATGAGTGGTTGCCAGGGGCTGGAGAGAGGGAAGAAATGGGGAGTAACTGCTAATGGATTTCTTTTAGGGGTAATGAAAACGTTTAAAAATTAGTAGTGATGCAGGGCATCTGGGTCGTTCAATCAGTGAAGCATCCGATTCTTGTTTCAGCTCAGGTCATGATCTTGGGGTTATGGGATGGAGCCCCTTGTGGGGCTCTGTGTGTAGCCTGCTTGGGATTCTCTTTCTCCCTCTCTCTGCCCACCCCCAAAATAAATAAATCTTAAAAAAAAAATAGTAGTGATGCTTGCACAACTCTGAATATGCTATAAAAGACTCACTGAATTTTACACTTTATAAGGGTGAATTATGCTTCCATAAAGCCTTTTAAAAAATGATGCTACAATGAACCTCTTCTTATGTGTAGTTTTCCTTCTTTTTGGATTATTTCCTCCCATTAAATTTCAAGAAATGTCATCAACACAAGCAATGTGAAAGAAAGATTTTGTTGCCTTGAATACATATGGCCAAACTTCTTCCCCAAGGTTTTACTTTCCTTTTTTCATCAACTTAGTATCCTTAGCAAAATATAGATGCTAAAGATACTATTGGTCATTCTGCTTCCTACTTGCCTGCCTCTACAAACCACCATGTTAGGGGTCGGATTACTGCCCTAGGCGGGCCCACTATGCCCACCTCATTTTGGGAGGGGATAGTGAAGGGAGGGACGTGGGAGGTTGGGGGGGGGAAGCAGAGATAATCGACAGACTTCCCGTGAAGGGTAGTTGATGTCTACCACCGTGCACTTCTCTACGCCTCCATGTTTTTGTGATTTTGTGTTTCTGAATCTGAGTCTGCTTTATACTTGTAGCCAACATGTATGGAGTGTTTTGTGTACTGCTCACTGTGCTAAATGCTTTATACAAATTAAGTAATTTAAAATATAATGTAATAAGAGGTAGTTGCTATTATTATGTTCATTTTATAGGTGAGATCAGAAACTTGAGGAAAATGTATAGCTAATCAAGGGTGGGGCCGAGATTTGAACCTGTAGTCCCAGTCAAGAAATCTGGCTCCTAACACAATGTCATCCGACACTAAACACTCTTTTTGGCTGATTTAATAATGATAATTTAATAAAACACCTATGACATTCTAAAATCATAACTCTGGGGTCTCTCCTGGAGGAGTGGTTAGATGTTATTTCCCCACTGTTTGGCGTCTTAAAAGGCTGACCATCAGAGAGCAAAGGCAGCAAAAGAGATTATCAGAAGATTAAATAAAGTTATCAATATGTAAGGCAAGAATGGGAAATTAGGATTGCAGGCCCTGTATCAGGATGTTTATCTTTTATGAGCTAATTAAGACTGATTACAAAAGGTAAGACTTTTACTTGAATAGCTCTAGACTAGCCCAATGTGCAGGTGACTTTTTAAAAAAAGAATGTAGGTGAGAATATGTGTGTATGTTTGTGTGTGTGTAGAAACAAATTGGCCCAATCTCCTTTGATCCTTGACAATCGTGTGGCTAAGTCTGATTATCATTTTCATGTTACAGAGGAGGAAACCAGCTCAGAGAAAGTACACGATTTGTTTAGTTAGAATCAAACTCAGAATCTTGCCCTTTTAACTCAGTTGAGTGTTTCTCTCTGTGTTTGTTGCCTTACCCACAGCTCTTTCAAATGTGTAGGGAAGGTGGATAAATGATTTAATATGAAGTATATCAGCATCATTGATATTTCTGGGATGGAAATGCTTCCCATAAATGATGAATTCTCAAGTACGTAAGAATAAATACACATTCTCACTCTCACCAGCTAGTTGTAATACTGCACAAAGCTCACTGGGAATGCACCGAGTGAATATGAGGTTTAGGCTGTCCCTCCAGCTCAGCTATTCAGCACCAAGCCACAAAAAGTGATTTTCGAATTTGAGAAGTTGAGTGTGGTTGTTGCCCAGCGACAAAAAAAGCATTGTGTTTATGAGATGTCTGCAGATAGCGGCAGAGGAGTCCCACATGAGTATGTCCCTAAATAAGAGAAAACACAGTGATTGTGGGTAAGCACATATTTTTAGAGATGTGAAGACCGGGTTTCAAATCTCCTTCCTACTACTTACTTGCTGTGTGACCTTCTGTAAGCTATTTCATCTTTCTGCATGCATGAAAGTAACTAGAGTTAAATATTAGTTAACTTTTTCTCTTTTAAAATAAAATTTGTCTACAGTGAAATGCACGGATTTTCAGTGGACCACTCCATAAGTTTTGATAAAGACTTAGACTTGTGTAACTCAAACTCCAATCAAGATACGAAGCATTACTATCATCCAGAGAGTTCCCTCATGCCCCCTCCCTGGCAACCCCATAGGCAACTATTGTTTTGGTCTCTTTCTATCTATTATACTCTTGAAAATGGTTTCTATTTTATGGACAACAATTTATTTATTTAATGATAACCACTGATAATCATTTGGTTATCCAACTAATAACCATTTCGTTTGTTTCCATGATTTTGCAATTCCTACATTTCTATACATGTTTTTATTCATATGCATAAATCAGAAAAATTCCTGAAAGTGAAGTTTTTGTAGAGATTGCCATTTGCTCTCAAAGGATTTATAAAAATTCACTCTCCTGCTCACATTGCAGGAATATCTGTTTGCCCACACCCTGATCAACAGTGAATTATGACTTGGATTCAATAAATTTTTACTGTTCACTTGCTACACAGGATGCTCCAAGGTGTATTCAGTAGATCTAATAGGAATCTCACTCTTAAAGAGCTGACTGTTAGTAAGAGGAAAGATGTGTACATAACTACTTGTAAGACAGGGTACAAAGTGACAAGGAACAAAGTGCTGCTGGGCTCCCCCGCGCTGACAAGGGTGGGGACTGGAATGCATCATGGATATGGATGGGGTTTGTTTACACTCCTTCTACATCCGTCTCATCATTATGCATGGGGTAGATAATAAATACTTATATCATTGATTGGTAATTAGTGAGGATTTGCTGATTTAATGATTCATGATCTCTTGATCCCTTGATCCTCCCTCAATTGCCTCCCCACCTTTTCTAATCTTTTTTGGTCTGGCATCAGCTAGAGCCAGTCATACCCTTGAACATGTGCTTGGCAGAAGAGGGAGTTGGTCTGATCCAAGCCAAGGGTTTCCGTTTTCCCCAGTCCCCTGTGAAGACATTGAAGGAACTCTCCGGGACTAAGGTCATGGAATGAGTGAGGAACAGTGGTCCAGTTGGCATCCTAGCCACCAATCCCCTCTTTCCCTGGGGTCCAAGTGGCTACTTATTTCTGCTTTCACTTTTGCTTATACCTGGGAATCGTAGTCAAATAAAGGGACCGTGATTCCTCTGAGGAGAATGATGAATAGTGAGCCCCAGGTTCGTCTTCCAGCTGGACTCCTACTTTCTCTGCACACCTCCCCAGCAGCATCCCTTCCTGCAATCCCCATTTAGCTTTTCTACTTTGAGACTTCCTGCATCTCCCCTTTGACCTAGTTATCTCCTTCTCCTTTGCCATCCCTATCTCTTTTTCCCTTCTCTCTCTCACGTTCTGCTCTTGGTCCATTTATTTGATAAGCATTTACTCAGCATGTATTATGTGCTTACAGGAGCAGCTATGGTACATAATTTGCGAGGTCTGGTGCAAAATGAAAATGCAGGGCCCCTCAATTGAAATTAAGAATTTCAAGACCAGGCAGAGCATCAAACCAGTCATGAGGGCCTGTGTGAGTGCACAGGTTGCAAGTCCATGAGGCTGAGGCTGACCTTGTGTGCACAGTATTGTGGGGACATGGTGAGAATGTGTAACATCACAGAATTGAAATCTCAGTACATTTCCTTTTCCTTTTTTTTTTTTTTAAGTAAACTCTATGCCCAGCGCGGGGCTCACACTCAGGACCCTGAGATCAAGAGCTGTATGCTGTACTGACTGAGCCAGCCAGGTGCACCCTCAGTACATTTTCAAGACAATTTTATTATGGAGATATCCCAACACACATAAAAGAAAGAGGAAAGGATAGTATAATGAACTCTCTGTGTACCCATCACTCAGCTTCAACAATTACGTTTCATCTACTCTTTCCATCTCCCCTACTTTTTATTTTTATTTATTTATTTATTTTTAAAGATTTTATTTATTTATTTGAGAGAGAGAATGAGAGACAGAGAGCATGAGAAGGAGGAGGGTCAGAGGGAGAAGCAGACTCCCTGCCGAGCAGGGAGCCCGATGCAGGACTCGATCCCGGGACTCCAGGATCATGACCTGAGCCGAAGGCAGTCGCTTAACCAACTGAGCCACCCAGGCGCCCATCCCCTACTTTTTAAAGGCAGCATGTCACTTCTATCCTAAATGTTTCAGAATGCAGTTCTGACTGACGAGAACTTATCTGTGCCCAGCCACCCTGCCATTTTCATGCTTAATGAAATTAATATTAAATCCTTAGTATCACCTAATATCCAGTCCATGTTATTTTCCCCCCGTTGTCTCAAAATGTGTTCTTACAGTTTGTACATTCTTTTAAAATATGCTGTTAAATGGGTGCCTGGCTGACTCAGTCAGTAGAGCATATGTTTCTTGATCTCAGGGTCGTTGGGTTTGGGCCCCACATTGGGCGTGGAGCCTACTTTAAAAAAATTAAAAAGGGGTGCCTGGGTGGCTCAGTTGGTTAAGCATCTGACTCTTGATCATGGCTCAAGTCTTGATCTCAGGGTCGTGAATTTGAGCTCCGCGTTGGGCTCCACACTGGGTGTGGAGCCTACTTATAAACAAACTATTAAGGACAATATGGACATTTCAAAAACAATCCAGTTAGGAAATGGACAAAAGGTGTGAACAGATATTTCACTGAAGAGGAGGTACAGATGGCAAAGAAGCACACAAAAAGATGTTCATTAGTCCTTAGGAAAATGCAAATTAAAATCACAATGAGAGAGCACTTACACACCTATCAGAATGGCTAAAATTAAAAAAGAGTAATAACACCAAATGCTGGTGAGGATGCAGAGAAACTGGATCACTCATGCATTTCTGGTGGGAAGGTTAAGATGGTTTGGCCACTTAGGAAAAATGTAGCAGTTCCTTGTACAACTAAACATGCACTTACTATATGACCCAGCAATTGTATTCCTGGACATTAACCCCCCAAAATGAAAATCTGTGTGCACACAAAAACCTGTACAAGAATATTCATAGCAGGTTTATTTATAATAGCCCCAAACTGGAAACAACCTAAATGTCCTTCAACAGGTTAAACTCTGGCACATCCATACCATGGACTACTACTCAGCAATAAAAAGGACAAACCACTGAGACACACAGTACCTTGCAAGGATCTCAAGGGAATTTGCTGAGTCAAATAAGCCAATCTGATGCCATTAATATAGCACTCTTGAAATGAGAAAACTATATGAAGAACTGATCAGTCATTGCCAGGGTTTAGGGAAGTGGGGAGGACAGAAGGTGGCCAAGCTATGAAATAGGAACATAAGGATCTCTTATGCTAGGAATATTTTGTATCTTGACTGTGATGGTGGTCACACACATAGTAAAATTATACAGAACTAAAACTGGACACACAAATGAGTGCATGAAGAAGTGGTGGAATTTGAATAGGGCTTGATGGAGAGCATCAATGTCAATTTCCTGGTTGTGTCATTGGGCTGTAGTTGCACAGGATGTTACCATTGGGGAAACTGGATGAAGGGTAGACTGAATCCCTCTGAATCATGTCTGACATTCGTGTGTTAAAACATATGGACATTTCTGGTTGCACACAAAAAAAACCAAGAGACTAGGAATGGGAATGACAAAGGGGAGACTCTTCACTTTTCACTTGATAACTTGCTGTTTTTTTCCCTTTTGTTTTACCATGTGCGTGTGATACTTTTTGTTGTTAATTAACGCTTGTGTTTTGGGTCTGTAAAAAAATATAATTCTAGAAATTTTACCTAAGAAGTTTGTTTTAGAAGCATTTTATCTGGTAAGCTTAGAATTTGAATTGCAATGCAAGAAAGTGGGTCAGTGTTGAATTCTGAGTATTGACATAACTGCAAATTTTATATTGCACTCCAACTGTTGAGTGGAAGGGAAAGGGAGGAAGAAACTAATAAGTACGAAACTCTTTGGGTTAGAAAAAAAGAGTGTTCATTTTAAAAATACAGCTGCATTTGGGGGCTTCCCCCTTTCTCATTGTTAATTGAGACACATTAATTTCATGTGTCAATTTGACTGAGCTAAAGGACACCCAGAGAGCTGACAAAACATTTCTGGGTGTGTCTATGAGGGTGTTCCCAGAAGAGTTTATAATTTGAATACGGAGACTGAGTAGGAGGTGGCCCTCACTAGTGTGTGTGTGCGCGGGAGGTAGCAACCAATCTATTGAGGGCCTGAATGGAACAAAAAAGCAAAGGAAGGGCAAACTTGCTTTCTCTGCTTGAACTGAGACATCCATGTTCTATTGCCCTCAGACACAGGTGCTCCTGGTTCTCAGGCCTTTGGATTTTGGATTGGAACTACACCACCAGCGCACTTTCCCGGGCCTCCAGCTTGCAGATGGCAGATTGTGGGACTTCTCAGCCTCCATAACCATGTGAGCCAGTCCCTGATAATGGATCTCTTTTCATATATACCTATAAATATCCTATTATTTGTTTCTTTGGAGAACCCTGACTATTGGATTCTACTTGGCAGAAGTTCAGACACTATAATGTAGATCATGTTTGTAAGGTTTAGTCTAGAAATTGTCTCATTCCTCCAGAGATTAAATTTGCTAGCAGATTAGGAAAACAGGATGCTAGATTCTTTGAAGGAAGACTGGGAGAGCTGGGAAATATGCATCTACAATAAAAGATTATACCACATTAGCCTGAGGTAAGATTTAGGATTAAGTTAAGTAACTGATTAACGTTTCAAAACAATGGGAAGGATGCATAGTTGTGCCCAAATGTGAATCTACAAATTCTTTTTTTTAAAATTTAAATATTATCTATTTTTTGTTTGTCAGAATGATCATTTCAAAAAGTATACAAGTGAAATGGAAACATTTAGGCATATTTTATTCCAGGATTAATATATCAATGTCCTCTGTAATGTGTTTTTATACATCAAGACATAATTGAGATCATACTATATAGTTTCATCTTTTTTCCAACTAATATTATATTCTATGAATTCCCAATGTTGAAATTCTTTACAAACAGAATTTTGGGTGGTGCAGTCGGTTGAGTGTCTGACCCTTGGTTTTCGGTTTGGGTCATGATCTCAGGGTCATGAGATCGAGCCCCATGGTGGGCTCCCCACTCTGTGAGGAGTCTGCTTGGGATTCTTTCTTTGCCTCTCCCTCTGCCCTTCCCACTTGTGCTCGTGCGCTCTCTCTCTCACAAATAAATAAATCTTTAAAAAAACATATACAGGGGCGCCTGGGTGGCTCAGTTGGTTAAGCGGCTGCCTTCGGCTCAGGTCATGATCCCAGGGTCCTGGGATCGAGTCCCACATCGGGCTCCTTCCTCAGCGGGGAGCCTGCTTCTCCCTCTCCCTCTGCCTGCCACTCCACCTGCTTGTGCTCTCCCTCTCTCTATCTTTGTCAAATAAATAAAATCTTAAAAAAAATAAAAAAATAAAAAAAACAAAAAAACATATATAATTTTTGATGGCTATGAAACATTACATCCTGGATGTACCATAACTTATTCAAACATCCTCCTATTGTTAGATATTTATAAGTTACTTGATATCACAAATCATACTGGGACAAGCATGTTTATTCATAAAGCTTTATCTCCACCACCATGCTCTCAGCATATATGAGAACTTCTATATGCTTGAACATATAACTTGAATATATGAGAAGTAACATTTTAATTTGCTCTTATGTTTCTTACTATTGGACATTTTCCCATATTTTAAATTTATATTAGCTGTACATGTCATGAAATCTTTGAAAGAGGGAGTGCGAGTGTGTATTTGGAGATGTACTTCTGGTGTTAGTTAGCAGATAAGCCTAGTAAGGATGACTGGAAATCCTGGAGTATGCTGGAATAACGGAAGAGGGGAGAAGAGGAAAACAGCAGGTGATGGGGGATAAGACGGGAAAATGAGCTCTGAGACCAGAAAGAGCCAGAGGGTGGGGGCGAGGAATCCCCTCTTAATGCCTCTGGGGCCACTGAGCCATCGAAGGACACATACCTGCTTCCCAACAGATGTCCAAGTGTGGTTTCAGCTTCTGAATAAAGAGTATTCTCAAAGAAGTCCAAAGACTACTGAAACACAAGGTCTTCGGATTGATGTACAGGTGCACATACGGAGCAGGGCCTTTGGATAAATAGCTGAGGGAGTGGTAAAGCTGTAGGGCTGTGTGGGGAGGAACAGGGCTCACACTAGGCCAGGGAGAGAGGCCCCAGGATCTTCTCAGGATCTGCTTCGTTGGTGAGCAACTTCCAGGCCATGGCAACTCCAGCCTGTCGCCCTGTGCTGCCACCTTGCCCTGGTTCTGCTAGTCAGTGTAGCTGGAGCTGATTCAAATATCTGGGCAGAAGCTCAGCCAAGTTCTGGCTCTCTCTGATCCCAGCCCCATTTCAGGCACCCTGGCTGGTCAGAAGATAGTAACTGCCAAACTGGTTAGTTGCAAAATCCATCTGGCTTAGTTTTCCATCCCTGAAGAGGACTATTTCCTCTCCTTCCACATAAGTTGCCCTGAGGTGGGCAGAGGGGCTCGCAGTATGGAAAGAGCTGTTCGCAAACACCTAGAGTGGACAGGGGGTGACTGCAGGAAGAACACACAACACCAGGGAGGACAAAGACCCAGAAATATTATGCCTGATGGCATTAAGTTTATTCTGAGGGAAAGCAGAGTTTGGGGTATCACGCCACCCCCTCCAGAGCATCCCCCAGGGCCACAGAGGAACCTCTATCAGACAGAGAAATCAGAGTCCTAGTGTCACACAGTGGAAGAAGGGGAAGCAGAAGGTCTGCTTTCTCATCCCAATAGTTTTGCTTCCCCTTGGGAAGCCTTAAAGTCTGGCATTTATGGCTGGAGGCACAGGGCCCATCCACTTCTCTCCTAGATGGAGAAAATCAAAGTCAGAGGCTGGCCCCACAAACCCCCAGGGGTTTTCTAGGAAGAGCTCTGCTTGGCTTCCTTTTCTTCTATGGGGGTGAAGGTGGCCTCTCCCCATTCAGCCCTGAGAACTTCTGTGTATGAGGCTTCATTGTTGGAAATGCATAGAATATATATATATATTTTTTGCTCTGGATCTGTCCTTCTGGTCAACTGATAAATGGGGGTGGGGCTGGGGTCAAGGGCAGCTCACCATGAACCTGAACTTACCCAGCAGGTGTGCCAGCAACTCCATCCGATCAGAGCCAAACAGCATGTGGGTTTGGCCATCCAGATGGGCCACGGTGATTGGCAGCCCAAAAGCCTGGAGAAAGCAGTTACAGCGCAGGGAGTAAGGTGATGGAGCAGGTGTTCATTATGGCTGGGATGGAAGGCTAAGAGTCAATACTTGTCTGAGGTCATACAAGCAAAGCAGCTAAGAGGTTCCACAGCTCTAAGGAGTTTTCTGTTTCTGATTCTCAGATGCTCTGACTTTCCTCTCACCATCTACCTCCCTCCCTTCCTTTCCTTGGACTCTGGGGCAGGAAGGGAGAGGATGAAGGTTGTCTGGGACAGCTGGGAGGACTCATGTTGGGAGCAACTTTTAGAACAGGAGCATGGGGACCCAGCAGATGCTCAGCCTCATTCTTCAGCACTGGGGTTGGGGACCCACATCAAGAGTTGCTCACCCCATATTTGCAGGCTGCGTCAGTGGTCTCCTTGAGCTTGTTCTTCACGTTTGGTGTTGAGATCTTTTCCAGGAGTCCCCGGGCTTGTTCTGTAGACATGCCAGCTTTCTCTGCAGCCTGAGGGGATGTGGTAGGGAACACAACTGTGTCTGCATTAGTGGGGTAGGGATCTCAGGAGAAACTCTGGTATTTATTTTCTGCTCCCATTTTCCTGGTAAGGCCTTTACCCACCCACAAATAGAGGTCTATCTTTGCTATGAGGGGCTGTTTTTCTTTTCTCCCCCTTTAAAATCTTGTGATTGGTGGAAAGAACAAGGTGCAGAAATTGAAAGCCAGAGGGCATCTTAGAAACCAGCTCCCCAACCTCTTTATTAACCAGTGAGGGGACTACTGTCCAGAGGCAGTACATGACTTGGTTGGCATGAAAGAACTTGTTAGTGGCAGAGCCGACGCTAGAATCCAAGTCCCCTGACATTAAGTCTGGGCGCTTGCCTTTCTACTTCTCAGAATTCCTGAATATCTTGTGCTCTTTTGAAGCAAGGGCTGGGCTATAATTCTCATGGCATTTCCTGAGGACTTTAGAGCAGGGCACAGGGATATAGCCACCTGCAGGGCTTAACAAGAATAAACGTTTCAATTTGGGGTTTGTTGATATCATTTAGGATTAGTGGTTCTCAATTTGGCTGCATACTAGAATCTCCCGAGGGAGCTTTTAAAAAATCCCACTCATAGGTCATCCGCTAGAACAATTACATCAGAATTTTTGGTAGGCAGTGCCCAGGTGCTCCAGGTGACTCAAATATACAGCCAAGGTTGAGAACCACTGCAACCTGACCTCCTCAACCTGGAGGGGGAAACAGGAAGTTACGAGGTACGTTCTGATGTGACAGGGTCTTTGACTTGGCTGCATGAGAGAACTGTGTCCAGACCAAATGTTCAACAACAGGGGAACAGTTAAGTAAACAAAAGTAGGCCCACTGAATGGAATGCTGTGTAGAAACTAAGAATGATACTTTCAAAGAGTTTATAATGGTATGGAAAATGATTGTTACTAAGTGGAAAGACAAGCCTGTGCATATACTTTGCAGGAATTCTTTGTGATTTGCCGTTTTATGTATTTTTAAATTTGAATATACCTCAACTATCTTTTGTAAACTGAAGGGAAAATATCATTTTGAATTTCCTGATTTAATCCCAAAGAAAAACTTACTTTTTATACCCCCGTGTATGGCTGCCACACATTTCAATGTTTTGAGCTATTTCCATGTGTTTCCACTCAGGCTTCTGTGGGATTTTTCTTTTTAAAGCCTGTCTGTAAAGTCTCCTGCTTTCTACTCTGGATATATCGGTGAGGTCTGGTATTGGAGTGTTTGGGGCCAATACTTCATCCCTCCCCATCTGGGAGTGCCAACATGTAACATCTCTCTCCCACTGACTTCTTTCATGAAATAAAACCTACCCATGTAGAATTTTGCACTTCCCCTTTCAACCATGAGATATTCTTTTGGGAGTCCTCTGAGTTCCAAACTTTCATTAATTCGGCTCCTCAAACACAGATATCCTTTCTCCCCAAATAACTATGACCTTTTCCACCCAAAATGAAAACTGTGTCCTCTTTGCCCCTAAATGCCAGGTGTTGTCAGCTTCGCTATGAGAGGGGTGGGGACAGAGCCAGGATACTCACGGCCAGGATGCTCTGGGGCTCTGAGATGTCTTCATCCTGAGAAGAAGAGAACATTCCGCAGGAAGGGGGCGGTGAGGGGTGAGATGGGGGGACAGTAGGCCCGTGAACAACAGGGGAAGGCAGGACCAGGCCTCTGGAAACCAGGTTCTAGGGGAGGGTCAGCATATCGTCCAGGGTCTCCCAAGTAGGTTCCCAGAGCTCTGCCCTCACCCGTGACCAGACACGCATCCATAGTTCCCTGGACACTTTCTCCAGCATCTCTGGGTGCTCCATGCTCACAGCGGTGAGGAATCTCATGGCTGATAAACTTCCTGTGGGGCAGAGATACTCAGAGACAGGGCTCTTCTAGCTTGTTTCCCACGGAGGACTGGCTCTTTCCTGCTTCTGACATCCCCAGAGCTTGACTGCCCTTAGCCTTCCACCCAGATTTCTCATAGCCTGTTTGTACTGCTCTTCTTCCCCTTAGGTCCCCGCAAGCTTCTGCTCACTTAACGCTCACCTGTGTTTCCCCAAGCTTTGTTTCATTTCATGTAGTTGCCAGCCCCTACTTCCTGGCACTACAATTTGCAGCTCTGCTGCCTTCCACTGGATACACCATCTGTATCTCACTCTTTACCTTTTTCAAGGATCACAGAGAAGAAATCCTTGGGGAACTGCACAGGAATCTGGACATGCTGTCCCAGGAGCCTCACATCATTTCTCAGATATTGGGCTTTGCGGGGAAGCAGAGCTGGTGGCTGGTTTCCTGCAAGTGGAAATTTGGGCACACTGGTGAGAGACTACCTAAGGGTCTGAGGCTTGGGGGGGGAACCCCTACCCGGGTTTTCAGCAGAGTGCCAATTACTAGCTGCTGGTGCCAATGTAAAGACCCATTTGAGGGCAGCCCCCCGTGGACCTTTGAAAGCCACCCTCCCTCAAATCCCTGTCCCAAACGCTGCTGCGTTCACACCACTGTCTTTCATGATCCCGGCAATGAGGCTGGGGCGCAACTGCAGGTTGATGTTCCAGATGTTCTTATACCGGCACAGGACCTGCAGGAGCAGAGGTGGAGATGGGGGCCTGTGTGTAAGATGGAGGATGGACAGAGTGAAAATGGCTGAGGGAGAGGGAGGGGTGTTCTTTGGCAACTGACTAGCCAGAGGCTCTAAGTGCAGAAGAGTAGGGGTTATGCGGACACCCTAAACTATTTGGTTTTAAATGGCAAAACTCTCCACTCCCAGAAATCGATCCCATGAACCTCGCTCCATCCCAAGAAATCGATCCCAGGATCTTTGCTCAGTGGACAGCCTCCATCCTGTTCTGCACTCCACCCCCCAAAAACTAACATCGGAGGGCTAAGAGGTGGCTGTGCCGTGGATTTCTCCTTGATTCTTAGGAGTTACCCCTCTTATTCCAAACCGTTGTGGGAAAGCACTGCCTTAGGATATAAAGGCTCGACCTGGCCAGCGACCGTATCCCGTTTCGAGACACAAAGTGACTTTCACCCCTGGCTTCCTAAACCCCATCGGGCGGCGCCAGGAATTTCACGAGACCACGGTCCCCGCGTCCCGCTCCCCCCCTTCCCTCTGCCCTTGCCCTCCAAGCCCCGGCCAAGGGAGCTCCCGGAGTCACCTCGAAGCCCAACCAGGAGTAGGGGGACAGCACATCGTAGAAGAGCTCCAGGGTGCGCGGCAGGGGTCCCATGCTGCAGCAGCGCGCGTTGCCCCGCCCCGGGACTCGGCGATCCCGCCCCGATTCCCGGCCTGCCCCGGAGGACCGCCCCCCGCCTCCGCCGCGCAGCCGCGCGAGGAAAACCGCCCGGGGCCAAGTCTGGCCAAAGGGCGGTTGGGGCGGGGCCCCCTGGGGAGGGCGTGGCTGCCCTCCCCGCTCCGCCCCACAGCTCCCACCGCCCGCGCATCTCCCGGTCTCCGCCCTGCCCTGCGCGGGGGTCTGGGGCCCAAGCGGGTGTTTGAGATGCTTGTTGTGCTCCTCTGGCAGGCCACCCGCCCTCTCTGAACCTCAGTGTCTTCGTCATCCCTCTTAAAAATGGACATACGTGATGATAACCCCTACCTCGTACAGCCTTGTGAGAATGGAATGTGTGAATGTGTAACTGAAACATGTTAGAACTTTCTGAGATGAGGGCAGAGTAAGAAGTGCCCAAATTATACATGTTTTGTACTTCTCAGAGCTTAGCTGGAACATATTTGACAGTCAGTACATATTCTGAGAGTGAGTGCAGGAGAGAAGGAGGCCTCCTTGCCACGATAATCGGAGGGATAATGGGGAATGATGTGTCCTATTTCTATTTGTGAATATGTCATATTGTCTTACATTGGGATTACATTTACTGCAAGGAAATAATTTTTTAAAGTTCTATTTAATTTTATTAAAATTATTCTTAATGTTACTAATTTTGTGAATTGGAAAACATAACAATAAAGATTCCACTTCTCATTTGTATTCATTAGAAAAACAACCTTAAGCCATCAGAACACAAAGACTATAAACATTTACATAGAGTAGAACATATAAAATGAAACAAGGATGCTATTTTAACCCACTTGCAAATAGAACTAATTGCTTTGCAATAACTGAAACTGAAAAATTACACGTTTCTCCAGTAATGTTAATTTAAAAGTATCCAAGAGCAAATTTAGCCCCATAATAATATTCTATTTTAAAAGTAAATCATCACTTATTTTTAAAAACTTTAATATTTAGGAATGATTTTAGATTTACAGAAGAGTTGTAAAGATAGTAGAGAGTTTCTACATACCCCTCATCCAGCTTTCCCTAATGTGGACACCTTACATAACCATGGTATAATGATCAAAACTAAGAAATTAACATTGGTACATTACTATTAACTAGAAGATGGGCTTCATTCAGATTTCACCAGTTTTTCCGCGATTGTCCTTTTTCTGTTCCAGGATTCATTCCAGGCTACCACCTAGCATTTAGTTGTCCTCTTTCGTCTCCTCCTATCTATGAAAGTTTCTTGACTTTTTCTTGTGTTTCTTGACCTTGACACTTTTGAAAAGTATTGGTCATGTATTTTGTAGAATGCCCCTCAATTTGGGTTTGATGTTTTTTCATGTCTAGGCTGGGATTCGGATTTTATGGAAGTATACCACAGAGGTGAAGTGCCCTTCTCCTTGAATTGTGTCAGGGGGTTCCTGATACCAACATGACTAATTACCCATGATGTTAACCTTGACCACTTGGGTAAGGTGGAGAAAACTGTCAGGTTTCTCTACTGTAAAAATCACTGTTTCCCCCTTTCCATACTCTATTCTTTGGAAGGGAGTCATTAAGTACAGCCTAGTTTGGAGGTGGGGGTACTGGTTGAGTAGATTAAACCCATTTCTTAGAGGGAAGGACATCAAAGAATTTGTGGCTGTATGTTAAAACCACCCATATTTTGGGGGAGATACTTTGAAGCTATGAAATGTTCTGTTCCTCCTTAAACTTTCACCTCCCAATTTTATAATTCCTCAGTAGATTTTGCCTACAGCAATTATTATTGTGTTGTTCTAATGGTGACTTTCTATTTCCCTTGTTTCTTCTACATTTATTAATTGAAATTCTGAAAGAATTGTTCCATTTATGTATTTATGTATGTATCTATTCATTCAGTCATTCATTTATACATATGGACTGATGGATATTTATTTTAAGAATCATAGAATGGTAAAACGTTGATCTGAGTCTCTACATCCTACCTCCATATACTATTATTATTATTATTACTTTTATATTGGGCTCTGTGGATAATACTGAGTGGGAACAACAAAAAATATTTACACTTCTTTACACATACTGAGAGGAGTCTAGGTACTGACTAGAGTTGTTGGAACAAGAAACAGTGGTGTAAGCCAGTTATTTACAGTAGCAAAAGTAACTAATAAAGGAGCTAAATATGATGTGATTATCAAATTTAGGAGGGGGTGGAGAAGGGGTGGGATATGTAAACCAAATCCTTATCTTTCATGGTCAGTGATATTGTCTACATTTGAAACATCACTAGAGCTTTGATCATATAATTTGGAGTTAAGTATTTGAAACCACAAATGCTTTAAATAAACTGCCTTTCCAAATAAGTAAAAGATGGATTGTCCGATAAATGGTTGTGGGACAACTGGGAGGTTTAAACAAAATGTAGCTGGACCCATACATCACACCTTACCCAAGGAACATGTCTAGCCTGATCGAATATTTTATGTTAAAGAAAGAAACCACTAAAGTACCTGAGGAACTTATGGAAAAACCTTTAAAAAAAAATCTGGGAGTAGATGGGGCACCTTGGTGGGTCAGTCGATTAAGTATCTGATTTCAGTGCAGGTCATGATCTCTGGGTCTTGGGATGGAGCCCAGCATCAGACACCCTGCTCAGCGGGGAGTCTGCTTGTCCCTCTCCCTCTGCCACTTGTGCTCTCTCTGTCCCTCTCTTAAAAAAATAAAATCTTTAAAAAAAAATCGGGGAGTAGAGACCTCTTTGTTAGCTGTGATACTAAATGCAGAAACTTTAAAAGATTTATACATTCAATTACATAAAATTTAAAAAATTTGTTTGGTAAACTCCAGTAGGTCAAAAAATAACTGGGAAAAATATTTGGGTTCATTTCACAGTCAAAATGCTAATTATCCTAGTGTAGAAAGAGCTACAAAATAAAGTAAAAGAACAGAAGCCCCGGGGAGAAATGGGCCAATGATATGAACAGAACATACCCAGAAATGGACATATGGGACATAAAAGATTGTGCTTGTATATACTTATAAAAATTGTGAGTCAGGATTACACTATGATATGTTTTTATTTATCAAGTTGGCAGAGATCAAAAAGTTTGATGACTCAGGGTGTTGGCAGGGATTTGTGGAAAATCATTGTCTTATGCAACTGGTGGGAGTGTAAATTGTCGGTACAACCTCTAAGGAGGGCAGTTTAGCAATATCTTTCTGTTTGCAAATACACACACCCTTTGAGCTAGCAATTCCATTTTTAAGAATTTATATTATAAACATGTTTGCCTCCATGCAATATGATGTCCTATAGGGTTATTTATTACGACATTGTTTATAATAGCAAAAGATTGGAAACTACCTAAATGTTCATCAATGTGGAACTATATCAATACACCACGATTTATAATATTTTTCAACTTTAAAAAGAATTTGGAAGCTCTTTAAATATTAATATTGCATGATATCCTATGTATTAATAAGTGAAAAGCAAGATGCCAAACAGTGTATATCATTCGCTGTCTTTTTTTTAAGGGTTGGGATGCTTTCTAAGTGTGTGGTGTACATATACATATATGTACATGTTGATATCTCTGGATGGAGAGACAAAAATACTGGTGAAACTGGTTACTTTTGAGGAGGGAAGCTGGGGGACTGGGGCAGGGCAAGACAAAGTTTTTGTTAGATGTAACATTTAACCCTTTGATTTGCGACCCATGTGAGTGTCTTATCTACCCAGAAAGACAGGCAGGAAGAAAGGATAAAGGCAGGCAGGAGGGAAGAAAAAGGAAGGAAGGAGGGAAGATGCCTTTGGGAACTTGTATCGGCAGGACAGGGAGGGGATTACAAGGAGACTTATGTATCTGATTTATTGCCATTTGTATATTTTACTTTGCTTTAAGGAAAATGTCAGTTATGAAGGCCACGTGGCAGCATGTGTGACACAGTTTTAAGGCACAATATTTGCCAAGATGCAACGGAGTATTTACATCTCGGTTCCCAAGGTCTGACATTTTCCTAAGGATTTACCAAGGGGTGTGTGAAATTCTGTGTGCTAGCTTTCTCCCTGAATAAATCATGCCAAAATGCAAGAGAGTGAGGTTGACATTATTATGGCTCTAATCTTGGAAACGTTATGCTCTATTAAAAGAGATTAACCTTGGCAAACTGGGTACTTGAAATATAACTGATAACAAATTTAGTTGGAACATCTCACAGTTCACAGTTCATCAGTTCATACCAGTGTGACAACGTCACAGCTGAGAACAGCTAATATGTGCTGTCATTATACCCTTATAAAACACGTATGCATATGGGTGAAAACTAAAGGAAATGAAAATAATTCTGTTAGGGATTATACACATTTTTTCTAATTTCTTAGGCTTTCTTTAAGGCCTTGACAATGTCTTTTTTCTTCTCTTTTTTATGGAAGAGCTTTGTTGAATTATAACTGACATACAATAAACTGCACATATTTGAAGTGTCCCTTTAATAAGTTTTGACATATGCATGCACCTGTACGACCATCACCATGATCAAGATAGCAAACAGAGCTGCAAATCACCTTGAGACCCTTGGCAATCCCTACCCTCCGTTCCCAAACAACCGCTGAGGGGCTTTCTGTCACTAGAAATGAGCCTGCACTAATCTTTCTGTCACTATATATTAGTTGGCATTTTTTTTTATACATTAAAAACCTTCATGTTTCAAAATCCATTTTGGTAGCCAGAGCCATTTTTCTTGGTGTCACAGCTGGGACGCAGTCTCCTGGAGATCAGAGAGGAGGATTTATTTATTTATTTATTGGGGATTGATGTTATGGCTGCCACTGTGGAAAGGGAGGGGCGAGAAGGGGAGGGAAGGAAGGACACCGCTCATGGTGGAGGGAGGCATTGGGCTTCATGCTTGATTCTCAGCCAACCCCACGAGGAATTGTGAAGCTGGGATGGCTTCACAGAGAGAGAGGCCAAAGCTGGGTGAGCTGGCCCGGCCTCTACAGCCCCTCACAAGTCAGTCGCAGGATGTGGGCTGTCCTGGGAAGGTGGGCTGAGCTCGGCTGAGGTGACTCTTCAGCTGAGGGCTGTCTGCTTGGTACACTCCAGGAGCTGGGGGTCATGTCTGAAGGGGGATCTGTGTAGAGTACCACAGTGCTCTGGATAATAATGATTCTTTTTTTTTTTTTTTTTAAGATTTTATTTATTTATTTGACAGAGAGAGACACAGAGAGGGAACACAAGCAGGGGGAGTGGAGAGGGAGAAGCAGGCTTCCTGTTGAGCAGGGAGCCTGATGCGGGGCTCGATCCCAGGACCCTGGGACCATGACCTGAGCCGAAGGCAGATGCTTAACAACTGAGCCACCCAGGCGCCCCTGGATAATAATGATTCTGATAGTTCTTCATCCCAAGGAGTTCTTTGAAAATAATATTGGAGAAACAAACTTCACATTATGGAGAGAAAGGGATATTGCATTTTTCGTGACTTTTTTGAGAATCTGAAAGGGCAGTGGGAGCAATCCTTAATTTCAGGCCTAAAAACATGATCTGTTTGTTCATTACCTTACACTTTTCATTCCACGGGTGTAGGAGTTGTCAGCCTCAGCACTGTTGACATATTGGAGTGGATTATTCTTGTGGGGGTCGTCCTGTACCTTATAGGATGTTTAGCAGCTCCCTGGTCTCTACGCACTAGCTGCCAGGAGTAACCCCATCCCAAGTTGTGACAATAAAATATGCTAAGTGAAAGAAAACAGATGCAAAGAACTCCATATAATACAATTCCATTCGTATGACATATTCAGAGAAAACAGAAAGCGGATCAGTGATTTCTCCAGAGGCTGGGAGTGGGAGTGGGGAGTGACTGAAAATTGGCATGAGAGGACTTTTTGAGGTGATGTTGTCTGCAGGATCAAAATCCGCCCTGGCTAAGAATCATTGCACTAGTGTTTCTTGAAGGCCCCATATGTCCCATGTACTGTTCTGAGTGCCTGGGGATGGATACAAGCACCATTTATCTTTTGATGTGGGAATCAAAAGGCATAAAGTTGGTTCAGTATAAAGTGTGTGTGTGTGTGTGTGTGTTGGGGTGGGGGGCGTTGGGGCAACAAGAAAGAATCAAACAAGCTTCCTAGAAAAAGTGACCCTAAATGAAGACTTGAAAGGTAGGTAGGGGTTAGGCAGGAGTTAGACCATGGAGAGGGAGTGTAGGTAGATTTGTCCCCAGAGCCAGCAGCAGGTATGAAAGACAGCACTGTGGTCCAGAGTCTCAAGGAACTGAGAGAAGTTCTTTTGGGCAAAGAAGGCAGTGGCCTGGGGAGGTGGCAGGTAGAGGCCAGGTCATGTGACAAGTTTCAAAGTCTCTACTTGAGTGACCTTAAGCTTAGTATGGTTTTAATTTTTTTAAAGATTTTTTATTTATTTGAGGGAGAGAGTGAGTGAGCACGAGTGGGGGGAGGGGCAGAGGACGAGGGAGAAGCAGACTCCTCTGAGCAGGGAGCATCCCTCGGGGCTCAATCCCAGGATACTGGGATCATGACCTGAACCGAAGGCAGATGCTTAACCAACTGAGCCACCCGGGCGCCCCCTGATTTTTAAAACGTATTTTATAGAAGAGCAGTAATTCCATTGCTTACGTACTCAGATGTGGTGCCTCCTGTGCTGTAGGAAATCATGTAAGAACTGTCAGTAATTGACTCGTGATGAATCACATAGCCACAAATAATGATTTTTATTATTTAGCTAAAACATGTAGAGCACACATTGCTTACTAGATGTCAGATACTGTGCTTTGTAAAAATTAACTCATCTAGGGGCACCTGGATGGCACAGTTGGTTAAGTGTTTGATTCTTGGTTTTGGCTCAGGTCATGGTCTCAGGATCATGATCTCAGGGTTGTGTTCTCAGGGTCATGAGATCAAGCCCTGCTTCAGACTCTGCGCTCAGCCCAGAGTCCGCTTGAGATTCTCTCTCCCTTTCCCTTTGCCCCTCTTGCTCATGCTCTCTCTCTCTTTCTAAAATAAATAAATACATCTTGTTTAAAAATTAACTCATTTTATCATTGTAACAACCCTACAAGGTAGGTGCTATTTTTTAGCAGCTTTGTTGAGCTATAATTTATGTATATAAAATTCACCCATTATAAGTGTACCATTCAATGATTTTTATTAAATAGGTAGAGTTGTGCAACCATCACCATGATGATACGGTCTTGGTGATACTGTCTTGGAATATTTCCATCACCTCAAACGGTTCCCTTCGACCAGTTTGCAGTTAATGCCACTCCCACCCCTAGTCCCAGGAAACCACTGATCTGCTTTCTGTCTCCACATAGATTTGCCTTTTCTGAAAATGTCATGTAAATGGAATCATATAATGTATAGTTTTTTTTTGCATCTGGCTTTTACTTGGTATGTTTCTGAGGTCATCCATGTTGTAGTGTGTATCGTTCTACTTTTTATTGCTGGATAGTATTTCATGTATGGATGTACTAGTACCACATTTTCTTTATCCATTCACCAGTTGATGGGCATTTGGGGTATTGCCGATTGTTGGCCATTATGACCAATACTGCTATGAATATTTGCCGACAAGTCTTGGTATGGGCATGTGTTTTCATTTCTCTTGAGTAAATAGCTGGGGTGCAATTTCTGGGCCTAATGGTAAGTTTAACTTTTTAAGAAACTGAACCTGTTGGGGCAGCTGGGTGGCTCAGTGGGTTAAGCGTCTGCCTTCTGCTCAGGTCATGATCCCTGGGTCCTGGGACTGAGCCCCACGTCGGGCTCTCTGCTCAACGGGGAGTCTGCTTCTTCCTCTTACTCTCCCTCTGTGCTATCTCTCAATCTCTGTCTCTCAAATAAATAAATAAAATCTTAAAAATAAAAAGAAATGGAACCTGCACTCCCTAGTGTCTGTTCAGGTACATACTATTATCACGTTGGTTCCCATTCTATTGATGGGGAAACTGGGGGCATGGAGCAATTCAGAAATTTGCACAAGATCATAAAGCCTATAAGTGGTGGAGGTGGTAATTGAACTTGTGTGGTCTGGAGTCGCCTCTGTGACCTTGACGCTAGACTTTGGTGGCCACTTCCTGGGTTGGAGATTGTTCTCAGTTTCAAAGAATGAGGTGTGTCTGTTCTCCCTTACTTGATTTTGGTTTCAAGCTGCTGGAGAACATGTTGTTCAGCTCTGTCCATGGGAATTGTGCCTAAAGGAATGGCTGTGATGTCCTTTTCCTTCTTTACTTCCAAGGTCATTCCCCAAGCAAATTTCAGGCCACTCAAGTATTTTTATTTTTGTGTTTCTTCTGTGAGAAAAATGAACAAACCTAGCAAGTGTTTTGCAATTGGGATTTGTAAACTCTCCAGTGACCAAGTCCCCTTTCTTGGACGAAGAACCACCTTCTTAGGGCAAAATGACATTGTAGCTACTGATTCAGTGTATGCCTGCTGGATTTTCTTTTAATGCCGCACTGCACTTGCCAATAATAGCTTGTGGGCTGATGGCCGCTCATAGGCCAGTCGCTCAAAAGACCCTCTGGCTCTGACTGGTAATTACCAACTCCCAATTTCTTTTTAAGATTTATTTATTTATTTATTTGAGAGAGAGAGAGGGAGAGAGAGAGAGAGCAGGGGGAGGGGAAGAGGGTGAGGGGGGAGAGTGAGAGAAGTAGGCTTCCGGCTGAACACAGACCCTGAGATAATGACCTGAGCCAAAACCCAGTCTGAAGCTTAACAGCTTAACCAACTGAGCCACCCCCAGGCATCCCTACCTCCTCCTGATTTTAAAGTCCAGCCTCGTCATCACCCTCTTCTGCTTCCAAGATCTGAGGTGATCCCCCCCGCCCCTTAGCACCCTTCCTTTGCTGAGAATTACAAAAAAGGCGACAGCTTGCTCTACAACGTACTCTAAGCAAATCAGCGAGCAGATGCATTTTCAGGCCTTTAGATTAACTTGTACATGACTGGCATGGACATGATTGGGAATTGTTCTTAAAGAGATATGAACTACTTGAGAGAGGTTTAGTCATAGCTGAGATTATGGAGAGGTTTTGCTGGGGTCTTTGAGTTCTAGTAATATATTCTTAGGGCCTGGGTGTTTTCTAGGTATAATTACTCTGGGAATGTAACTTGCCAAAAATCACACAGAATAGTAAAAGGCACAACTGTGATCCTAACTCAGGTCCCAAATCTTCTTTATTTTTTTAAAAATATTTATTTATTTATTTTGAGAGAAAGAGCGTGGTGGGGGCTGGGGGCGCAGGGGGAGAGAGAGAATCTTGAGCAGACTCCCCACTGAGCACGAAGCCCAATGAGGGGCTCAATCTCACAATCCCGAGGTTATGATCCCGAGATCATGACCTTGAGATCATGACCTGAGCTGAAATCAAGAGTTGGACACTTAATTGACTGAGCCACCCAGGCACTCCTCAGGTCCCAAGTCTTTTTTTTTTTAAGTTTAATTTTATGATTTTATTTATTTATTTGTCAGAGAGAGCATGCACAAGCAGGGGGAGGGGCAGGCAGAGGGAGCAGCTGGCTCCTTGCTGAGCAGAGAGCCTGGTGCAGTGCTGGATCTCAGGACCCTGGGATCATGACCTGAGCCGAAGGCAGATGCTTAACCGACTGAGCCACCCAGGGGTCCCTTCAAGTCCCAAATCTTAAACTCTAAATCATCCTGCCTCCCAACACTCCTATCCTGCAGAATCCCTTTGTGAAGCTGCAGGCTACCCTGTCTCTCTTCTGGGTTCCTCTGCTGCCCCATGCATTCTCTTACCGTGGCCCTTATCACAGTCGATTGACATTTTCATTGTCTTCCACTGTATTGTAAGCCGGTGCAGGGAGGGAGGGGTGTGTGTGTGTGTTTTAACCTCAGGTACAGAGAGAGTTGAATTAAACATTCCCTTCAATACATAGCTCACTATTATCATACACACAAGTTTCCACCCTAGTTTTTGTTTTTTTTTTAAGATTTTATTTATTTATTTGAGAGAGAGTGAGAGTACGAACTGGAGGGAGAAAGAGGGAGAGAGAATCTGAAGCAGACTCCACACTGAGTGCAGAGCCCAATGCGGGGCTCAATCCCACGACTGTGAGATCATGACCTGAGCCAAAACCGAGGCCGCCACTTAACTGACTGAACCACGAGGAGCCCCTCGTTGTAGTTTTTTAAATTTTATTTTTCTTTTCCACTCTTGATCCCTCTCTGGTATTATTATGGATAATAATAGCAACAGTAACACTGAGGGAGCATGAACTGACAGGCATTGTTTAAGTGCTTGTAGTAACTCAGCTAATCCTCACAAGCACATAGAGTACTTGCTATTATGATCTCCCGTTTTTCAAATGAAGACACTGATTAAACAGAGAGGTTAAGGGACTTGCCCGAGGCGACAGAGCCACTAAGCAGCAGGGCCAGGATTTGAACCCAAGTGGTGTGGCTCCAGCAGCCTTGCTCTTAACTACTGTGTCATGCGCCCTCCCAGATATAGGCTACGGATCTTGTTTTGCTTCTTTTGTTGTTGTTGTTGTTGTTGTTCTGCTTCTTCTATTTTCTCTTGGAAGTACCCGCAGTGCTGTTTGTACTTCTCGTGCACCGCACCTGACTGCTGCGTGCTGTTCAGCCCTGGGCATCCGCCACGCCTCACTGACCCATCCTCCTTATTTGGGGTGCCTTCAGCTTGCTACCTCTACAAACAGAGCTGCAAGGGACACCTTATCTGTGTCTCCTCAAGAACCCGTGCTAGAGTTTTTCTTGGGGATGTCCCCAGGAGCAAGTGGATCTCTAAGTCAAAGCGTATATGAATATTTTATTTCACCAATACTGACAGATTGGTCTCCAGAATGGCAGTACAATTTCCCACCCCTGCCAGCAACACCAGGGTTTTCCTTTCTTCACATCCTTGCCAACACTTGGCAATTTTTGGCTATTCTGATGAATGTGAAATAGTATCTTATGGGTTTTTTTTGGGGGGGGGAGCGCGTGTGTGCAGGGGTGGGGGAAGGTAGGGCTCAAGGGAGGGGGAGAGAGAGAATCTCAAGCAGACTCCATGCCCAGCGTGGAGCCCGATGTGGGGCTCGGTCTCACGACCCTGAGATCAGCCGAAATTAAGAGTTGAACACTTAATGGACTGAGCCACCCAGGCGCTCCTCTTATTGTTGTTTTAATTTACATATTTCTGGTTACAAATGGGAATGAACACCTCTTCTATCTGTTGGCCACTTGAGTTTTCTCTGCCTGTTTGTATTTATGTGTGTGTGGGTATGTACGCCAGTTTTCCGTGTACACTCTCGTTAGTGGTCGCCTGTGGCTTTTGGATGTTGTAAATGCCTTCTGCCTGACTGTCATCCCTACCTTTCGCTGAAGGGAAATCCAATCAATTTTTGAGCTTCTGGGATCTTGTTTAATAAGCCATTCTCTATCCTGTAGTGACAAAATTATTCCATATTTTCTTGTATTAACTTTATAATCTTACCTTTCACATTTGGATCTTTTATCCATTTGGATTTTCCTTTGTATAAAGTAAGAGGAAGGGATCCAACTTTATTTTTCTCCAAACAGTGAGCCTCATTCCCAGTACTTTTTATTATATTTATTTTTATTTTTTTAAAGATTTTATTTTTTTAGGTGATCTCTACACCCAGCATAGGGCTCAAACCCACAACCCTGAGATCAAGAATGCACGCTCCACTGACTTGAGCCAGCCAGGCGCCCCCACCGGTACTTTTTAATAAATAATCCCACTTATATATGGTTCACTTTTTATCATATCTTAAGTTCCCATGTATAAATGAGTATATTTTATGCTCATTTTCCTGTTATATTAGTTTAACAATAACTTAGCAGTATGCCTTAATATCTGATAGAGATTAGTTACTCAAGGACCTTTATTCTTCTATATAAGTTTTAAACTAAGTTGTTGAGTTCATAAAAAATTAATATTTTATTTCTGGAAAGATCTAGGTTTGTCGATAGGCAAATTCTTTCCTTCTATGATTCTTTTTTACCTTTATATCCTTATTACCTGGCACAGTGTCTCACATATCCAGTAGCTCAGTAAATATTTATAGAACTGAACTGTTGTTAGACTGATTTATGTCCCCTTTCAAAGTGATTGGGCAGGAAACAATGTTATGATAATGGACGTCACATTTGAAGCCATATTGTCTTCCTTTGAGTGAGAGGAGAGAGATGAGGAGAGCAAAGATCAGGGAGTTGACCCCTTCTGTAACAAGGACAGCTGTGACTTTTGTTTTGATTCCTGTAATTACTAAATAAGATTAGACACTCTTGACTGAAAATTGCTTCTGCATCGAGCTTTAGAGGTGGCTGCACACAAGGGTCAATAGCTGGGTTCCTAATGGATTTTTCAAAGGAAAATATGAAGCTTAAGCCAGGAGATAAGAGAGGGGGAAAGTCTTGTTAGTTAATTCATCTGATCCTGTCAGTGACTTGTTGAATGTTGAGTTGCAAATACTTCTGTAAACAGGGATTGCGCCACGGCAGTGAGGAGGACGCCATCTCGTGGCCATAACTCCACACGGCACCATTTGATCTTCAGTCCCAGGTAATAACAGGAAATGCTAGAGTGCCTACGGGATGTCAGGAACCATTGTAAGAGTTGTGCACGTTACAGCAAAACCCACGAGACAGAGGTATTTATTACCCCTATTGTAAAAGTGAGGAAATTGAGCCTCAGAGGAATTAAGCAACTTGCCCAAGGTCACAGAGCTAGTACCGTGTTGAAATCTAGACCGCGCGGCTATAGCATTGGTATGTGTTCAGTCTTTTTGTTATTTTGCCTGAGAGGAGAGGGAGTGGTGTGCCGGAGTCGGCTCCTACCAGATAGAGAGCATGGACGGTGTGCATCTCTTCCCACCTCCCATTCAGTGACGTCACGGTGGTAGTTCAAATTCCATCAGGGTGGGAGTATTTATACAATTAAAATCAGGGGCGCCTGGGTGGCTCAGTCGTTAAGCGTCTGCCTTCGGCTCAGGTCATGATCCCAGGGTCCTGGGATCGAGCCCCACATCAGGCTCCCTGCTCAGTGGGAAGCCCGCTTCTCCCTCTCCCACTCCCCCTGCTTGTGTTCCCTCTCTCGCTGTCTCTCTCTCTGTCAAATAAATAAATAAAATCTTTAAAAAAAATTAAAAAAAAAAGAAAATCAGAATACTCCACACATCAGGCCCTCTTTCTTTCTTTCTCTCTCTCTCTCATCTTTCTCTCTCTCTCTCTTTTTCCTTCCCCCACACTCTTTCCCAGAGAACTGGTTTGCCAACATACCCTGGGTGAGGAGGACTGAGAATTCAGAGACAGCCCTACGCTTTCTTTAGGGAAGTTGGGCAAGAGATTTGGAAAGTAATTAAAACCTGGTTTTGGGGGGAAAAATGGATAAAGAGATCTGAGGACTTTTCTTTTTGATTTTCTTGGTATTAAAACAGAAGCAGGTAGTTTATGATTAATGTAGAACTCCTTAAAATGAAGACTTATTGAAGAGTAATGTAGGGTTGCTCAACCGCTTTATCAGGAAAGAAGGCAAAACAGTTGTATGGTCTGTGTTGCAAATCACATATTAAACATGGCCAAAGAAGGGCACCCGGCTCAGTTGGGTAGAGCATGTGACTCTTCATCTCGGGGTCCTGAGTTTGAGCCCCACATTGGGCATAGAGAGTACTTTAAAAAATGGCCAAAGAGACAGATGAGTCAGGAAAAGTGAGCAGAACCATTTCTAGAGGAACTTAAGCTAAATACAGTGGGACCTACTTAAGCATTGTGGAAAGGGCAAAGTAGAATTAGAAAGTTCAGAGAACGGGACACCTGGGTGGCTCAGTCAGTTAAGTGTCTGCCTTTGGCTCAGGTCATGATCCTGGGGTCCTGTGATCGAGCCCCACATCGGGCTCCCTGCTCGGCGAGAAGCCTGCTTCTCCCTCTGCCTGCTGTTCCCCCTGCTTGTGCTCTCTCTCTGACAAATAAATAAATAAATTTTTTTTTTTTTTTAAAGAAAGTTCAGAGAACAAATACATGTATGCCAATTTGAAGGGAATCAAACCACAGAATGGCCATGGAATTTAGCGGAAATGACACAAAGTTGCTGTAACTTCCCAATTTAAAACTCAAAATATCTAGGCTAAAGCTCCTAGAAATATTTGAATCATATAATAACCCTACTCAAAAGCCTTCCATAGACAATACTGGCAGAAAGCTGATAGTTGTTGAGGCTAAGATACATAAGGGATCACTGTTCTATTTCTCTACTTTTCTGTATGTTTGAAATTTTTCATAATTAAGAAAAAGAAACCCAAATCCAAACCATTGGACTTTTTAAATGATTATATTCAGTACAATGAATATAATAGAGCATCAAAATCTGTTAGGAAAGGTAGGTCTGAGACGCAGTACGGAGGGCTTTGCATGCCCATCTGAAGGTCTATAGGTAATGGAAGCCATTGAAGGATTTTAAGCAGGTAGTATGTGCGCATGCGTGTGTATGTTTGTGTGTGAAGTTCAAGTCTGTGTATGTCTGCTTCTAAAGGAATGAGACTGGAACGCATATCATAGCTGTCTTTGAAAGGTAATACTTGAAATCTGAATATAGCTTCAGTCTTTTGGGTGGTGCTCGGGTGACGAACTGCTCTGGTTTGCCCAAGACTGTGGGTTTTATGAGATGTGGGATTTGGGGTTTTAAAACTTCAGTGGTGGGGCCCCTGGGTGGCTCAGTCGTTAAGCGTCTGCCTTCAGCTCAGGTCATGATCCCAGGGTCCTGGGATCGAGTCCCACATCGGGCTCCCTGCTCGGCTCAGCAGGAAGCCTGCTTCTCCCTCTCCCACTTCCCCTGCTTGTGTTCCCTCTCTTGCTGTGTCTCTCTCTGTCAAATAAATAAATAAAATCTTTTAAAAAAAAAAACTTCAGTGGTTGGTCACCTTAGCAGTGGCAACAGATGGAGTGTACAAACTGTGAGTTCTTTGTTTAAAGGGTACCCCATAGATAAGGAAGCAAGATAAAGACCAGGCAGCTGAATAGATACAGAAGCCAGGGGTGGAGAGTTTTTAAACAGGTGGTAGTCAGCTGTTGCCCAGGCCATGGAGGACCCGAGAGGATGGAGACTCAGGCCATAGAGTCGGATGTTTTAGGATGACCTCTTCAGATCAGGACTTGCCAGACATATTCTTCAGTTACCCAGCCTTTGCAAACCAAACAAAACTAAAGCCAAAACTATATCACGTACAATTAATCAGTGCCAACAATGTAATTGCATTAGTACTTTTAGGTGTTAGAATACAGATTCAGAAATTAATTAGTTAAGTAATTCATGAAAAGGTAAACTGCAAAGGCAAAGGCATTTTATCATTTAATAATTTGATTAGTTCTAAAGCAATCCCTTGCAGTATTTAATTTTTGTAATATTATGTATTTTCTTATATTAAAATAAATTTCACATAAAGCTGAACAAATATTAGTCAAAAATATAAATATAAAACATAAACATATAGCACACTTATATACTCCAGAGCAAGTAATCTTAACCCTACTTGCAAATGAGTCCATCTGGCATTGGCTATGCTGCACTGTGAATGAAGTCTTTGGCTAAGGGTTTTGGGGAATAGAAAGATCCAATATGATTGTGGATGTCTTTTTTTTTTTTTTTTTTTTTTTTGCCAGGAGGCTGCATCTGGCCGAGTGGAGAGATCCCAGGCTCTATAGTCTCTTGGGTTTGCAGTTGGGACTTTGGGGTTTATTCACCAAAGTTGGGTAGGCACTGATTCACTGGAGCATTGCCCTGTCTGCTCAGACACATGTCAGCCAGAGAGACCCGAAAAGTCATATGGCCTTTCCTTTCTTGTACCTCAATCACTTTATGGCCAGAGCTTACCTTTGACATAATCTACTCCTGTTGCTATCTCCAACACTCCACGAGTGCAGAGAAAACACATGCTTCCCCCATTTCTACTTCTGGATGCCACCGCCTGTCACGACCTGCTCAGGGTGGGTAGGGAATCTGGGATCCATGCACTGTGAGGGCAGGCAGTTGGGGGTAGCCGGTGGGGAGTGAGGGGGTGGAGAGAGGAGTGAGGTCATGTTTCCTCCTATTTCCAACCTCAGCAAAGGACACCAAATCCAGTTCCTCTTCCCTGTCCCTGTAGAGTCCTCCAGGCAGATCTGCCACTGTTCCTAGGCTAGGAGGAAGTGGAGGGTGGCTGCGGGGGCTGGTATAGACACAAACACAATCTCCAAGTGGTTAGACTGAGGTTTTCGAGGCATTTTTCTGGGCCTTTGAATCCAAGGGAAAGCAGATTTTGCTCTGTGTGTTCATGAATAGAATGTGAATGTCAGGTCTTATTCCACTGAGAAGTAAGATGAACAAGAAAGCCGACTAGGATCCTATGAGGTCTCCAGTCTTCGGAGAATCAAATTGCCACCCCCTCCCTGCTAAGCATTCCTGTCACTCTTGGTCCCAGCTGCACTCAGGGCCACTAGCCATAATTTATTATCCAGCATCTGGTTTGAATAAACCACAGATTTATCTGCGGTCTGTGAGGGCTCTAGGCAGGAGATGCAAACAGCAGCTTTCATTAGGGAGGACTGGATGTATTGGGACACTTTTCTCTTTTGCATCCTCTGGCCATGGTAAGGATTTCTAACGGTGCTCAGTGAAACATTCTTCTCTTGGCCCTGATCTTTCCTAACTGGTCCAGTGAGACTGAGAGAAGAATTCTGTCCTGAGTTCCCCTTTTTCTATCCCAAAAGGAAATAAAGCAGAAAGATCAGGATTTAATTTTTTAAAGATTTATTTATCTATTTGAGAGAGAGAGAGAGCAGGGAGGGGCAGAGGGAGAGGGAGAGAGAATCCCCAGTAGACTCTGAGCTAAGCGTGGAGCCTGATACAGGGCTCAATCTTAAGACCCTGAGATCATGACCTGAGCCAAAACCAAGAGTCGGAGGCTTAACTGACTACACCACCCAGGGGCCCCAACAGTTTTATTTTATTTTAAAATTTATTTTACATATATATATATATATTTCTCATCATCGTCTAATAAACCAGCCAAAAAGGACACAAAGATGTCAGCATCGCCCTGCTGGGTCAGAACCACACAGGGCCCCACAGCCTGGTGTCCAGTCTCACACCAGGGTCTGGAGGAGTGTGATCATTTCAGAGCTAGAGACGTAGCCTTCGAAGCGTTCCCAAGGACCCTACAGGAACCTCTTTAATGATTTTTACTCCTTGTTACCAACTGAACAGCTTCAGGGTGATATCTTTTAAAGCTTTAGATAGAAACTCCTTTGAGGCCCTGTGTCTGTCCTTAACAGCATGGCAGTGGTAGGAGAGAGGGACTAGGGCGCTCATTGTTTCTCACAAAGAACTAAAAGATTGTGGTTTAGGGATCACCAAGGGTGGACCAAAGCTGGAGGAATTGAAAGTGGCAGAAATATTCGGGAAGTTGCTGCCTTCAAAACATGGCAAAATTGCCGTGATGAATGTCTGGTTTACAGTGAAGGAAGCTGGGGTTCGGTGGTGGGTTTTGGTGCCTCCTTGTGTTGGAGAAAGTACCAAGTACAGGGATGGCAAACTGTGGCTTGGGGGTCAAATCACACTCACCGCCTGTTTTTGTAGAGCCCACATGCTAAGAAGGCTTTTTGCATGTTTACATGGTTGGAAAAAAATCAAAAGATATTTCATGATGTGTGAAAAATATGAAATTGACATTTCAGTGTCTGTAAATAAAGTTTTATTAGAGCGCGGCACACTTGTTCATTTACATGTGCTACAACAGCACTCTGCTATCTGAGGCAGCCTGTTCCCTGTCTAACGAAGGGGTCCAGAGAGCTCCCTCAGCCTTCCAATACTAAGGACTGGCGCCCCAGTTTGTATATCCTTCCTCCTTCTCCCGCAAACCAACCTTTCTGAGCGTGTAAGGAATTTCCATTCCTCCCACCTCTCTTCTAAGGAGTCCACCTCTGTCCAGAGGGAGAGGGAAACAGGAGTCGAATGGGACTTTCAGCATCCCTCCCTTCCCGTTCTGCCCTGATTGCACCAGATTTCTCCTCTTGGTTTCTGCTGTCCTCCCCCAACTCAAGACATTGCTTGATTGAATGTGTAGTTCCTTTTCCCTTATTCAGTAGAAGTTTCTGCCCTAGCAACCCAAAGTAAAGAATGTGTGAGAGAAAAATACCAGAGAATTCCTGTGGAGTCCACTCCCAGAAAAGCAGGAACCACAGTGGAATTAGCAGACACTGAGGCATTAGAAGGCAAAGGTCGTGAGGGATTGTGGGGCAATTCCGTGCCTCTCAAATCTCAGCTCTTAGATTGGCCTAGGCTGCTGCTCTAGTCTTCCTTCTCCTGGACTCTGCCAGGTTTGTGACACCCCACCCGGTACTGGGCCTTCCACACGGGAGTCCTGTGACAACCAAAGTCCCCCTGCTGCTCCACATGGCGGATGAATATCCAAAGTGATTTTGTGGGTAAAGGAACTCTTTACACCGTAGCTTTCAAACCTCTCTCAGGGCACAGGGCTGTCATGTAGAGCGTGCAAAGCAGATCCTTTAGGACTTCTGATTTCTTTTCTTTTTCTTTTTAAAGATTTTATTGGGGTGCCTGGGTGGCTCAGTTGGTTAAGCGACTGCTTTTGGCTCAGGTCATGATCCTGAAGTCCCAGGATCGAGTCCCGCATGGGGCTCCCTCCTCAGCGGGGAGTCTGCTTCTCCCTCTGAGAGAGACAGAGAGCAGGAGCTGGGGGAGGAGGGTCAGAGGGAGAGGGAGAAGCAGACTCCCCGCTGAGCAGGGAGCCCAATGTGGGGCTCGGTGCCAGCACCCTGGGATCATGACCTGAGCTGAAGGCAGATGCTTAACCGACTGAGCCAGGCTTCCCAGGACTTCTGATTTCTGTCTAAAACCAACCAATTTGAAGATAGGGTGTTTTGGCTCATTATGGAAATTTAGTGGGTTGTACAGAAAGAAAGAAAGAGAAAAGAAGGAAGGAAGGAAGCAAGCAAGCAAGCAGGAAGGGAGGGAGGGAGGGAGAACTGGAGGGAGCTTTATCTGGTTGAAGGTAGGGCAACTACAGTACTGACGTCACCATCCTTGAAGCTCTTGTTAGCTCTCTGCTGCTTTTGGCTTTTGCAACCAATGACACGATATTTCTTCATAATAAGCATGGGGAGGGATTATATAGTTTGTTATCTTGGCATTGTTCATATTAATCACCTGGTGGCTCTAAATCAATTTTCTGTTTTTCTCTGTTTTTCAGGGATAGGTATGCATGTATTATTGAGAAAGAAGTGTATTTCTTTATTCTTTAGGAGCTGGAATGACACTTCAGAATCTGATTTGTCTTACCATAACAACCAAACCAGCCTTAAATAGTTATAGAAATAAATGTCAGGAAAATATGAAAAATGTGTATTTTCATGAATCTTTTCCCTTCTAGTTGAATAAATCCCATGCTGTTGGAATTTTAAAGAGATGTACGTGAGTGTGTGTGTGTGTGTGTGTGTGATTTTTTATTGTTCACAGAAATAAGGGACTTTCTCGGAAAAATGTGCTTGAGAGCCCAGACGCTCAGCATTTAGTCTTTGCTACTGATCTTACATTTTCATTTGGGAGCCTTGGTATGATCAGGAGCCTTCTTTTCATATTTTCCTCAGTAATTCTGATTTTAAAAACACCAAATACAAGAAGATCCCCAATTCCTAACTTTCTGGTTCCAAGATATCTAGGAGTCGGGTGTCTTATTTTGTGCACAGCCCTTTGAGGCAGCGCGGATGCCGTCATTCTGAAGAGTGACAGTAGAGTGTGACGTTTTCCTTCTTCTCAAACAGCCCCTCCCCGGTCACCTGCCCGTGCAGCTCCCATCGCTTCAAGGAGACCTAGAAATCACAACGCCAGAGGCAGACACATGTGCATTGCCACAGACCCAGGGGCACAGCAAAATAGACGTCCCTCTACTCTGGACTCCTCCTGTTTTCTCTCTGTGGCTGCACACACCACTCTTGCCCTCAGTGCTCTTCTCTTTTCCCTTCATCCCCCCACCATTTGGAAAAATGAAGCATTCAGTTGACCATCCACTCATCCCACCTGCCACCCTGTATTTCATGTTTCTTTTCAGACAACATCCTGAAATTATTGGTCTTTACAAACTCCTGTTTTCCTCACCTTCTCTGGAAACTTCTGCATTCTGAATGCCACCTGTCATGCCACTAATAGTATATGCGGCCTCCATTCTCCTTGAAACCTCTGTGGCACTTGGTACTTCTGGCCAGCCTTTCTTTCCAGAATCCCTTTTTCCCTGTGGGTATTCCAGTTTCCCTTCTACCTCTTGGACTGCCCTCTATGCTCATCACTAGCCCTCCTGTGGGTAGGAGGGTGTCTTAAGTAGGGTGACCATGTAATTTTTCATCCAGACCAAGATATCCTTGAGAATTAAAGGGTGCTCAGTGACAACAGGCACAAACTGAGACCATCCCAGGCAAACAGAGATGTCTGGCCATCCTCTCCTTCAGGCTCAGGGGAGGAGGATGTAGGGAGGGCTCAGGGCAGGAGATGAATGAGCATAGATCGAGAAACTTTCACAGATCCATCTTAGAGTTGCTTAGCTACTTTTGCTTAGAATCTCACGTTAAAAATTCAACATCCCATTCATGAAAGGGCCCAGCTACCTGAGGAGAAGTATCAGAGCAAGATTAGGGCAGAAAAGATGGGTGAGGAGAAAGGTCTAGATGGGGAAAGGCAGAACTGGTTGAACCAGGTCCGGTGGTTCTCTGGGTTCCAGTCATGGAGTCTGCTCTTACAGGTGAAGATGAACATGGTGCTGAAACCTCTTCCATGCTCTTCTCAGCCCAGGGTTCCCCAAGATCAGTAGTGCTGAGTGGCCAGCCGGGTAAGCGGCCATGACAATTTTGCACACAATATTCCAGGAACTGTTGATGTCGAAGATGTTGGACATGGAAATAAATAGAGCAACTGCATTGAAAATGTAGAGAATGAGAAAGCAGCTGGTAGCTTTGATGGCCCCCATATGAGCCTCCATGCTGGAGTCCCTGGAGCCAGTGGCATTGCTCTCCATGTGGAGGGTGTGTCTCTTGAGAGAGATGATCAGCAGGGTGGCTGAAAGGATGAACATGAGCAGAGGAATGAAGATCCCCAGGTTATAGAGAAGAACCAGGTTGACCACATTGGTCTCAGAGAAGTACTTCTTCTCCGGGGTGTTGGAGCAGGGGATGGGAATGGAACTATTTACATACACATTGAAGATATCTGTAGAGAAGGGAAAGCTGAAGCATAAGGAGATGAACAGTGACAGTCCCAGAAGCCAAGGCATCAGCGCTGTGACTTTCCTCTTCATCAAGAAGAACAAAGGGTGAGCAAAGTTTGCAGTTCTAAGGCAATAGAAGATGTTGAGCCAGGCAGCTCAAGCCAGAGGTTGAAATAGTTCAGAAACATGACGACGACTTTGAAGAGTATAAACACTGTGTTTTGGTTATAAGTGACCCGGAACAGTAGACTGTAAGTATTCTCCAGCATCATCCAGATCTGCAGCAAGAGCCTGGAAAGGCTGAGCATCAGCAGAATGCAGTCACTGACAGGGAGTCTTTTGCCTCTGGCCCGCTCGGCCCCATGGATGGCCGTGATGAAGCCATTCCCAACGATGCCAGTGATGCACTCTATTCCAGAGGCCACTAAGGTGAGGACGATTTTAAACCTGCATGTGTCTCTGTCCGTGGCATCTGTGCTCACCGTGGCCATTCTCTTTGGCCCTGACTTTCAGGTTTCCACGCCAAGAACTGGTACCTGCCCTGCAACCTTCTGACCCTCACTCAAGGTTACTGTAATTTTTCCCTCAGTTAATGGTTATTTTTCTTCATTTGCTTGCCACATGACTAAAGTCAGAGGCTTGAAATGCAAATGATGAAAGGATCTTATTATTGGCTGTCTCCATTTTTCATAAAGACCCATTTGCCTCAGGCTTGCAGGAGCTCATTGGAAAAAAATTGAGAGAGATTCCTATCGCAGCATCTTTCTACCTTATTTACTTTAAGCCCATATTCACCTGACACGCAAGAGTCCCAGGTTAGGAATCTTAACTGTCCCCATGACTTTGTACTCATCTCACAAGACCTGTTACCTGCTAAATTGTCTGTAAAAATGCAACAGCTCCTTTGATCTGCCTTCTCCTGCTTCTTTTCTTTTCTCCCTTATTTGTGGAGATGTTTTTATCCTATGGTTAGCATGTTTATGAATAAGAAATTCCTATCAACTCGTATATGAACATTTTTACTTAGAATCAAGTTTCCTCCACAAAGGTCAGCTATTATACTGTCCCCAAACACAGAAGAGCCAAAACTTGATGCCATTTGGGTTAATTAGAGATGAGAAAAACTGCCTTGTGACAGTTTCATTATTATAATTTACTGATATGCACATCAGTGTTTGAACTCTGAAACAGGTAGAATTAGCCTGGGAAAGCCACAGGGTGTTCTAAACACAGTGCTGAAGTTGGACATGTGACCAAACACTGTTAACTTGAAATTTAATTCCCTACTTCTTCACACTGACTGTGAAACACAATGAACTCTAGCATTTCAAACAATATGCAGATGCCCGGGACTCATTCCGGATCTAGTAAGGCAGAATCTGAGATAGGGCCCAGGCAAGTTGTATTTTTAAAAAGCTAAAAGTTCATTGCTCATAGCCAGATTGAGAACCAAAATCTTAGCTAGAGACTAATGAGTCTTGGGCCAAATCTGGCTTGTGTTGTGTTTTATCTTGTACAGCCTAATCCTGGATAACATTAGCCCACCAGTGCTTAATACTTCTTATTGGTCAACATTTAAATTAAGGAGATTGTGTGTATGCACAAAAAAAATCTGCCCTTGAAAAATTAGAAGATTGGGCAATTTTGGGGCTGCATGGTGAATTGGTTGAAGTGGAATAGTGGCTGCACATTTAAAACAAGATATGTGTGCACTCTTCAGTTTGTCACAGTATCCACTAACTCCTAGTGTCTTCTTGACCATGAGGCTTCCTGCCAGTGTGATGGCCCTGTTATAACTTAAAAAAAAAATTATTTCTTTTAGAGAGAGGGAGAGAGAGAGAGAGAACATGAGCAGGGGCTGGAGGGGGGCAGAGGGAGAGGGAGACAGAGAATCACAAGCAGATTCCCCACTGAGTGCAGAGCCCAACACGAGGCTCGATCTCAGAACCCTGAGGATCAGGACCTGAGCAGAAGTCAAGAGTAGGACACTTAACTGACTGAGCCACCCTGACACCCCTGCCCTGTTATAACTTATATAATAAAAGTACAGAGATGATGAAAATACGTTTCTCCACCCCCAAATTAATTTTATTTCAAATTAAAGTCAGGGATTTATTTTTATTATAAAATTGCTTTTTATTATTAAATTATATTTGTGTAAAAATAGCACCAGAAAAAGCAATATATTGCAAAATTATGAAGACATTGTTTAGAGAAATTAAAGCTCATGTCAACACAAAGACTTGTATAAGAATGTTTGTAGCAGCTTTACTCACAATAGCCAGGAACAGGAAACAACAACACTCATTGACAAGTTCTACATATCCAGTAAGAATCAACTTCTGTTACTTCTACTAATAGAGAGTAGTATTGGGGTGCCTGGGTGGCTCAGTTGGTTAAGTGTTGGACTCTTGATTTCTGCTCAGGTCACGATCTCAGGGTTGTAGATCGAGCCCTGTGTTGGCCTCCATGCTCATCGGGGCTGCTTGAGATTCTCTCCCTCTCCCTCTGCCCCTCCCCCACTCATGCTCTCTCACTCTCTCTCTCTCATTCTCTAAACTAAATAAATCTTTAAAGACATTTATTTATCTATTTATTTATTTATTTATTTATTTATTTGACACAGAGAGACACAGTGAGAGAGGGAACACAGGGGGAGTGGGAGAGGGAGAAGCAGGCTTCCTGCCGAGCAGGGAGCCTGATGTGGGACTCGATCCCAGGACCCTGGGATCATGACCTGAGCCAAAGCAGATGCTTAATGACTGAGCCACCCAGTCGCCCCTAAAATAAATAAATCTTTAAAAAAATAATAGAGAGTAGTATTTATCAGCAGCTTTCACAAATTCCCATGCACCAAACTCATCTTTTTGTGTATTTTGTTTCAACTTATATAAGTTTGTGATAAATGATATCTCCCTGAATTTCTTGCACATAATTGATTTCCGCTGTTCTGGTATCATCTTCTGTTGGTGTTCTTTCACGTTTTTCTCTGATCTTAATAGGCAAGAGCAGTGGTGGGCTGGTGAGCAGGTGCCATATTAATGGGGATGTGGGGCCAATTAATTTTTTAATCCGTGATCATTCATTCGGGGTGCTAGAATGGAGTCTCCTTTATTCTAGGGAAACGCTCATGGGGGAACCAAAGACCAAAGGTTTCACATTCTTGGCTATTGGGTTCAAAAACTTTGGTGCAGGTGTAGGATAGATCAGATTTGGAAGAATATGTGATTAGGGGAAGCCTTTCCTCTCACTTCTCTCTTAAGCACTGCCATGCAGACTAGGATGCTTTCCCAGTTGGGGAGGGATGAGAAGCGCAGGGACGAGCTGGAGTATGTGAGTATCTCCATGAAAGGGACCTCACGTCCTGCCTCGTATGGCGCACACCACGGGGCTGCATGGGGTGGCAACGGCAGAGTGGGGCTGCAGGATTGCTCCCGAGTCTCCCCAGGCACACTTGAGACAGCCGCTACATCTTCCTTGTGTTCACACAAAGGGTTTGGAAATTTGCTGAGGGAGTTAGTGGATTCCAAAGAGGTGTGGTCTTAGCCAGGAGGCTTTGCAAGCTTGGGTTCAGATGAAACCAATGCAAGGACAGGGGCTCCCCACCCCCACCTCCCTCCATGTCCATTTGATGCCCACTGAACATGGATGTCACCCCCTGGAGGACAGGAAGGAGAAATCCTGAGAAAATCTTGTACTCATAGTGTTTAAACCTGGTATGAATGAGAAATTCACTAAAGTATAAATTGGTTTATAAAGCCGTGTGAACTCATGGAGCAGGATAAACATGACCAAGATTCTTTCCTTCAATCATAGTGTCCAGCTCTGTGCTGCTGACTCTCCCTTTCCCATCCCACAGTGACATCTTGGGCATGTTTCATCTTTTCTAGTCTTTTTTGGTTATTAATATTCGATCCAGTTCGGCTTCATGTGTGGGTTAAACCTTTACCATCTCCCTTTTACCCAAGCACAATTTGATTGGAGGGGGACCGGATGGGTCTGGGACACCTGTCTCTTTCTCTTCTTCTTCCAGGATGCTGCTGTGGGAGAGGGGGCAGGTTTATTTTATCTCTTTAATTTACTGGCTGCTGAGGTAAATGCATCCTCTTGTGGTTGTTACTGCTGTCCTGACACCATCTGGCCATGTGTGCCTCTGGGGGGCCAGGCATCATGTACTGGCTGTCGCGTGAGGAGCATGTGGGAGTTCTAGAGGGCTCTGTGGCAGCACCAGTCACTCCTCCCTCCTAGTTTGGTAAGTCTAGGCGTAGATGGCAGGCTGCCACTGGTTATAGTAGGGCTGGTATTGCCACCTCTTGCTAAGCTTTGCAGGTCAGTATCTAGCCCCGTTCTTGGCTGCCTGCTTTAGATCTGTCCTTCTCAACCTCGTGTATATACCAGAATTGCCTGAATTAACACTGCGGGGCTTTAAAAAACATCCATACCCATGTCCCATCCTCAAAGATTCCAAGTAATTGTTCTGGAGAAAAGCTAAGCATTGGCATCTCCAAAGCTCCCCGTTGCGATGCCAGTGGGAGCAGGGGAGGGTTGAGCACCACTGTGCGCGAGGGGTACTTACCTGCATGGTTTATGGTGTGGGCTCTAAGGCCAATTCTGGGACAACAGGAACCCTGCCACTCAACATGGCTGTGGAAGTGACTGCATGACTTCCTAGACAAGACTGAGGACATGTCCTTCCATCAGGTAGAGGGAGATCAAATCCAGAGGTTGAGTTACAGAGAACACTTACAATATTTTGCAAAACGGTTTTTGCCTTGTGAAAGTCACTTCTACTGTCTAGTGTTAGAAAAGCAAATATTTCTCATATCTCTATGAAAAGGAGGAAGAAGAACATAGATGTAGAGAGTCATAGGTTTCCGCTTTGTAAACTGAAGACCATTCCTATGTGCTTATTTGGCAAAGGATGAAATATATGAGAACAGCCATTATGAAGCCATTAGGAAGCAAACCACCATAAGTACAAAGACCAGGGATGTGGGAAAGATGTGATCAGATCCAATGAGCTGCAAAGAGAACAGAAGAGTTAATAAGATTTGTTTTGGTTATTAATAAAACAAGTATTTATATATTTAAGTGAAAAATCTGCCCAGGACATGACATTCTTCACAGACAGCGAGTTGTAAAAGAGTGTCTACTGAATGTGATGGAAATCATGGGTCCTGAAAAGATATAAGTATGTGAGAATATAAGTGTAATCAGAAACACTGTTGCTCAATGTACTAGAAATATGGTTAGGAAATTAAAAAGAAAAATTGTGTGAAAAAAGTCTTAAACATTGTGACATTTGCTTTTGCAGCTGATGAGGGTACATATTTAGTAATACTTAGATGTAATAATTAGCTCTATTTATTCACTGTGGGTTTGAGAATTTTTATACGACCGAAAATATTTTAGACAGTGTGCCCATGACAGGCAGAACACTAGGAAATAATTAAGAAATTCATTTTTGTAACAGAGGAAACTTTCAAACAATTTAATATAGATGATGTTCCTGGGATAGATGGTGCTAATATTGGACTTGCAGTAAAACTTAAGTTCCATGTGGCAAGTCATGCAAGGACACAACTTTACCTCTACTCATTTGCATTATTCAGCAGGAATTGCTTTCTGCTATTAGTTATAAATGGAACCCATCACGGACACAGAGCTCACTACCTGTAAGCTGGATCTCGCCTGGGGCTTGGGCCATGGAGTGTCACAGGCACTGTTGAATGATTTGGACAGCTAACACAGCAGCCTGCTGACTGCACATAGGTTGGGAGGCTCAGCCCACGCCGAAGCTAAGGAGATGTGTCGAACTGTTGAAGTGAGCTCATGCCTCATCACTGAGGGGAAAAAAATCTCTGCTTATGCTAAGCAGCAAAGATTGTTATCACGTAATTGGCAAGCACTCTGAATGCCCTGCAAAGGCATCCACCGTAGTTATAAAACATTATGGAGAAAGTTATCTGGCATAGTATTATTTGGTCCTCTTTTCTGTGCTAGAATGTTCTAGAACTGTAACTGATGGTCTGAACCCTGTGGCGGAAATTCTGTTAGACTGAAGGCTGACGGCATGCTAAGTAGCTTATTGATTCCAGCTCTGTGAAGATGACCTCCCCCTGCCCAGTGCTCTTTTATCTCTTCATACCTACAATGTGGAAGGTGATCTGCGGTGAGATACAGGACTGGACATTTAGCATGGGGACACCAGAACACAAAACTCCTGCAACAATCTGAACAATTGTGCAAAGATTGTTAAAAATCTCTGGAAATGCCTATGTTTGTGAATAGCTCTTTTCAGTTATTAAAGTAAGACTAAGTATCATTCCTAGTCAAGACTACCGGTCAAGGATGAATTCTGCATTCGCATCGAACTTGGTACAAGATTTAACAATGACAGGCTAAAGAAAAAGTTGCAGATTTCTTGTTCCAAAACAAAAGTTAATAAGTTGTGAAAGGAAATGTTAAAAGTAAACTATTTCTATTTTATCTGTTTTTTCCCAATTTTGAATTTAAGTTACAATAGTCAATATCATATGTGCATGCATTATGTGGTATGGTCATAATCATAGTTCAGAAAAATAAAGTTTGATTATGCTCCTGGTACTTGGTTTGTTTTTCTTACCTCTTCCATGTTCACCCATAGACTTTTACGTCCCTGGCTTCTTTAGACCCTGGAGTCTTCAGTGATCTCTTCAATGCGTGTCTTGTGTGGGCAGTTATGAGGTGGCTCTAAAGCTTAGCTGAGTTTTCACCATTAGGTGGAGCCTGGGAATCCTTCTTGGAAAATAGGGCAATTACTTAATTTTTCCACTAGTGGGCGGGCATGTTCTTTCTTTTTTATTTAAAAAGCCTCTAGAAAACCTTTGAAAACCTTTTCTATTTTGGGCAGTTGGCTGAGTTTCACCCACCCACTTTTAGAGAGACCTCTGAATCTTTATACTCAGGGTCAAAGTTATGGTCATGGCCAGACAGTTTTCATGAGGAAACTCATATTGTCTCTTAATAAAGCATCTTTTTTGGGGCACCTGGGTGGCTCAGTCGTTAAGCGGCTGCCTTCAGCTCAGGTCATGATCCCAGGGTCCTGGGATCGAGCCCCGCATCGGGCTCCCTGCTCGGCAGAAAGCCTGCTTCTCCCTCTACCACTCCCCCTGCTTGTGTTCCCTCTGTCGCTGTCTCTCTCTCCATCAAATAAATAAATAAATGAAATCTTTAAAAAAAAAAAAAATAAATAAAGCATCTTTTTTGTTAATATTTATTTTTGAAAGATAAGTTGTAAATAAAAACCATATCCCTTAAATAGAATAACTTTTGTTGACTACAGAGCCTGTTTCTAAAGACTCTGGAGCATCAGAATACTAGAATACCAATACTACAGGTGACTCAAGAGCTGGTGTTGGGGATGAGAGAATGCAGGCCTTAAGCAGGGAAGAGAATTGCCTAAGGCCACTCACCTGTGAGCTCATTACCAGAATACCAGGTAATGCGGAATATCAGGTAATGCATCTTGGGTGGTCCCTTTACACTTGCCTTTGGATTTCTGTTAGCTTCTCTGCAGGCTCTCTCTTTACTAATGGGTAGTTACCCGCCTAATTAGGCTCTTCTTATCCAATCCAGGAAATGGTGATGAAAGCTCACTTAGGCCCAGTGCTCACCTTTTTTTTCCAACTTAAATGATATCCAGCACTTAGTAGAGATACATACAGTGACCATTGTTTCTTTTTTTTTTATTTAAATTTTTTTATTGTTATGTTAATCCCCATACATTACATCATTAGTTTTA
>NW_022589707.1:5160565-5176214 GCF_004348235.1 Phoca vitulina
TATTGTGGACATTGCTGCTATAAACATCGGGGTGCACGTAGCCTTTCAGGTCCCTACTTTTGTATCTTTGGGGTAAATACCCAGGAGTGCAATTGCTGGATCGCATGCAGTGACCATTGTTTCTAAATAAAACTGTAATCTTATTCATTGGACAAATACATAAGTACCTACTATGTCCGGGACACTGGAGATAAATAGTAAACAGACAAATTCCTGTCTTCATGAATCTTACAGTTTAGTTTTGCTTGGGGGGCAAGGGGAAGGAGAAGAGGGGAAGGGGATTGAGAGAGTTTGGGAAGGCCAGAAAATAAACAAGTAAACAGATGATATAATTTCAGATGATAACTACCATAAAAAAGTAAAGAATTGATTTTCAAGGGTGCCAAGACTATTTAATGGGGGAAGAATAGTCTTTTCAAAACCGAACACCTACAACTGAATATCTACATGCCGAAGAATGAAGTTAGACTTCTACCTCATGCCATATACAAAAATGAACTCAAAATGGATCAAAGACTGAAATTTAAGACTTGAAGCTATTAAACTCTTAGAAGTAAACAGAAGTATAAATCTTTGTGCCCTTGGATATGCAGTGGCTCCCAGATATGACACTTAAAGCATAAACAATGAAAATTGGAGAAATTAGACTTTGTCAAAATTAAAAAACTTTTGTGCTTCAACAGTACTATCAAGAAAGTGAATAGACAAGTCACATAATGGGAGAAAATATTTGCAAATCCTATATCTGATAAGAGCTAAGTATCCAGAAAGAAATGTTACAACTCAACAATAAAAACACAGCCCAATTTAAAAAGTGGGCAAAGGATTTGAATAGATGTTTTTTCTAAAGAAGATATACAAATGGCCAATAAGCTCATGAGAAAAGCACTCAGCACCATTAGTCATTAGGGAAATGCAAATCAAAGTACAATGAGATACCATGTCATACTCACTAGGATGGCAAAACTAAAGACAATTACAATTGTTGACAAGGTTTGGATAAATTGGAACCCTTATACATTGTTGGTATGAATGTAAAATGTTGTAGCCACTGTAAAAAACAGTTCAGCAATTTGTCAAAAAGTTAAACAGAGGTACTATATGATTCAGCAATTCTACTGCTAGGTAGGACAAGACAATTGAAAGCATATGTCCATGCAATAACTTAAACATGAATGTTCATAGCAGCATTATTCATGATAGCCAAAAAGGGGAAACACCCAAATGTCTGATGAATGGATTTAAAATGTGGTTTATCCTGCCCTGACCTCTGAGCCTCCTCAGACTCACTGCCTGGGTCCTGGGCCCCAGGCCCCAGTGCTCCCAGACCATGGCTTGGGCAGCCACATCCAATAAAGTCCATCCCAGATGCCAAAAAAAAAAAAAAAAGTGGTTTATCCTTTTAATGGAATATTATTTAGCCATGAAAAGGAATGAAGCACTGATATATACTACAACTGGGATAAACCTTGAAAATATTTATGCTAAGTGAAAGAAACTAGACACAAAAGGCCACATATTGCATGATTCCACTTATACAAAATCTCCAGGATAGGCCAAATCATAGAAACAGAAAATAGATTTGTGGTTGACAGGGATTAGGGAGGGAGAGATTGGGAATAACTGAAAGAAAGAGGATTTCCTTTTGGGGTGGTGAAAGTGTTCCAGAATTAGACAGTGGTGATTGTTGTATAACTCTTGTAAATATACTAAAACCCACTGAATTTTATACTTAAAAGGATGAATTTTATGGCATGGAATTACCTCACAATAAAAAGAAAGTAGGGTGATCAGACGGAGAAAGTGGGCAAAGGGAGGTGGTGGGTTATTTAAACACTTTGTTGAGAGAAGCTTTCAACAGGAAATCAACATTTGAGCAGAATATTTGCATGAATGAATGGATGGATGAAGCACACAAACCCACTGAGCTCCCTGTTCACTCGTCTTTCGTTTGTATATATCCTGCTCTTATACAGATGATATTAGAGTGTCTCTACTCCAGTGCCTCAAATTTGTATGAAAGACACACTCAGAAAATGAAAGGCATTATTTCATTATTTAATGAAAATGCTTGCCTGCAATGCTTCCCTGCAGAATTGCCAGGGAAATCTCGAAGCCCTAACATGCCTAAACATCTTTCAGAAGGTGCGTAATGGGATGTTAAATGAGGGCCTTAAAGTGTTGGCTAAGCCCTCCAAGTGGAATACAGTTGGTGATAAGTGAGCATATAATCTAGAGACAGAATCCTTAATCATCTGTCCCTAGCTTACATAAAAGAGAATCCTTCAAAGGGAATTTGTGTAAGAGGAGATCATGCTTCTTTCCTCTCTGTCTCTCTAGAATGCTGTCCTCCCCTTCCCCAACAAAGATAAGGGGGGTTGGGAGGTCCCAGGGCATTACTGGTAGAATCAAGACACTTGGCAGAAAGGGAGACCAACATCTCACTCATCTACCTGCCCTTGTTGCTCATCAGAGCAGACAGCAAGAGCATTCTTCAAAGAGCCTTCCCTGGACTTCCTGGAGCTGGACTTTTCAACCTCAGTGCTCTTGACCTGTTGGGGGGATAAATCTTTGCCGTGAAAGGCTATTCTGTACATTGTAGGATGTTCAGCATCATTCCTGGCCTCCACCCACTAGATGCTAGTAGCATCTCCCCACCTCCCACAATTGTGGTAACCAAAAATATCTCCAGATAGGGCTAAACGCTCCCCGGGGGGCAAATTACCCCCGGTAGAGAACCACCGCCCCAGTTTTGGAAGGCAATAGCAATCTAGAGATTGATGCTTGACTCCTGCCTGGTGAAACCAGAAGGGAAAGGGCTGCCTACTGTTGCTGCTAATGGCAGAGCAGAGAGAACTGGTGTTCTCTACACAAGCAGTGTAGGTGCTGCTTGACTGCCAGGGTTTGGTGGAGCAAAGAAGGGTAATACTTTCCCCTAGAAGTGAATCAGGCTCAAGCTATATTGAAAGGACTCTCTTGGAAGTGGGGGAGATGCTGTCTGTTGGACAGGAGAGAGATGACAAGAGGCCAAAGAGTTCATTGCTTGCTTTAGATCAGGGTTTTCAACCTTGACACTACTGACATTTTGGACCTGGTACTTCTTTGTTGTAAGAGCCTGTCCTGTGCATTGTAGGATATTTGGCATCTCTGGCCTCTACTCCCTAGATGCTATTGGCATTCCCCCCAGGTGTGATGTCTAAAATATCTCCAGACATTATCAAATGTCCCATGGGGAGGGGCCTGTCAAAAACTGACGCTGGTTGAGAAGTAACCCCACAAAGAAATCCCACAGAGTCCCACGCATCAGCCTATTAGCGTTCTATTGCTGCTATAATAGATTACCAAAAACTTAATAGTTTAAAACAACACATTTCTGATCTCACAGTTCTGGGGGTCAGAAGTGCAACCTGGGTCTTACTGGGCTAATATCAGGGTGTCGGCAGGCCTGCATTCCTTCTGGGAGCTCTGGTGGAGAATTCCTTTCCTTGCCAGCTTTTCAATGCCGCCCTCGTTCCTGGCTCCCCGCTCCCAGCCAGCAATGCAGCACATCTTCTCTGACTCTGACCCTCCTGCCTCCCTCTGATAAAGACCCTTTGATTACATTGGGCTCGCCTGGATAGTCCAGCTTCATCTTCCCATCTGGAAGTTCTAAACTTCATCACATCTACCAAGTCCCTCTTTACCATGGAAGGTAACATATTCACAGGTTTCTCAGATTAGGATGTGGACATCTTTGGGGAGGGCATTCTACGTGCCGCGGTCAGTACCACGCCAGCCAGAGGACACTGAGTGGCCAGGTGTACCAGCACTAGTTAAGTAAGACTCTGCGCTTTCTACTTCCTTCTCCTCCTGCCTCCTCCCAGGAGCTGGAAGCCGCTGAGCACGTCATCCGATCCCTCCCTATCACTGGAACCGAGATCCCTCCCTATCACTGGAACCGAATGCGGAGGTGTGCTCAGGTCTAGCTGGAGAGAGACCTCGAGATCATTTGGGAGATAATGGTTTTGATTACAGTGGGAGGGAACTTTTATTTTAATGGAAAATTATGCTATTTTAATTCCCCACTTGTCTGGAAAGCCACAAGCTCTACCTGGAAGGTTACTCATGGCTAGAAAAGAGGCTGTTAATCAGTAAAACTGAAGGCAGTGATGTGGAGAGAAAAAGTCACTGCTCACAGTCCCTCATAGAATCCAGCTCATTGAATAAACCTGGTGCGAGGGGGTTTTGGGGGAGGGAGGATTTCAAAATTCTATTGCGTCACCGCATGATTGGGAAGAACCTCTCCTCAGAGAGGGGGAGGGGGCAGAGTTTGAACATGTCTGCACCCAGAGGCCGAGAGATGGAGGGGCCTCGGGAAAGCCATGATTCTCCTGGGAACATTGGATGATCTTGCTCTTGCCTAGAAATTTGAGGAGAGAGGTAGAGGAAGGAGAGAAAAGAATGGGAAAAAGGTAGACAGACCTGGGCTGATAACTACCAACGTTCATGTGGGTAAGAGCAAGCAGACAGTGTTTCAAATCTGTGCTGGCAGGAGAAGCTGGGGCATATGGCCCCCGCATGGAGAGGGATGCAGCTTGCAGCTCCATGCTCTGAGTCAGACTTTAAAGTGCTTCCCAGCGTGTCAGTGTAAGGCCTGCCTGAACCCTAAAACTATAACTGGAAAACTTTCATGGGTTTCTTGAGGACACCAATTAGATATCCAAACCCAGGTTTCTCCCCTCATGGCTGGATGAGCCTGCTTCCTTCTCTCTTGGGACACAGAAACAAACTGGAGCAGGCCACACACAAAGATTCAAAACTTTGAGTGGCAATCAGTCTAAAACCAAAATTACCTCTAGTTTTGTATTATATATGGTTTATTTATATATAATTATAATGACCATTTGAAGAATACAAAAATAACAAATATACTCTGTCAAGGGGTTGAAGAAAAATTTTTTGGGGGGGAGATTATGGAGCACCAAAAATGGATGTGTGTGTGTGTGTGTGTGTGTGTGTGTGTTTTAAGATTTGTTTATTTATTTTAGAAAGAGAGAGAGTGCATGAGGGTCCACACGTGAGTTGGGAGAGGGACAGAGGGAGAAAGAACGAATCTCAAGCAGGCTCCACGTTCAGCATGGAGCCTGATGCAGGGCTCGATCTCAAGACCCTGAGATCATGACCTGAGCCGAAACCAAGAGTGGGACGCTTAACCGACCGAGCCACCCAGGTGCCCCTGGATGTGTGTTTTGTGCAGGAAAAGAGTCACTGATGTGTCTGAGTGGAGTGGACTAGTCAAGATAAAGTGGAGCAGGTAATGCAATAACGCAAATGGGTACTTTTTGTCTTCCATGGCAGTATAGGACCTTGGGGAGCTATAACGCAGAAGAGGGCCCACCCCTGAAAAGAGCTGCAGGCCCAGAGAGGGGAACCACACTCAAGACTGACATGGGGAGAGATGGGGAGGGGGCAGGGCCTTAGGCAGAATTCACCTTTCTCTAGATTCTAAATAGGAATGAACTTTTAAAACTCTACTCCAGGTGCACTGCACATCTTGGAAGTAGGATGCTGTTTATGTGCTTCCCTCATGCTGTCTTCATGCCCAGAGTCTTACCCAGGATTGTCTGGCAACAAAAAAGACCCCGGATTTTTCTTCTTTTTCCTTAGGTAGGTGGGCAGAAGTATCCAACTGAAGCTGGATTCTGTCTCTCTCCATGTATTTGTAGCAATCTACTTTTTTTTTTTTTACTTTTTACTTTTAAGTTGCTTTTTATTTTTTTACTTTTTTTTTTTTTTTTTTTTACTTTTTACTTTTAAGTTGAATGTAGTAAAATCTCATTTTCTAAATTAAAAAATTGTCCCTGGCCACATGTGAAGCTCTCCATAAGTAATTTGTTGAAGGAAGGAGAGAAGGAAGGAAGGTGGAAAGGTAGGAGGAAGGAAAATTGGAAGGACGGGAGGGAGGAAGAAGGGAAAAAGGGAAGGAGAGAAAGAAGGAAGGAGGGAAGGAAAGAAATAGGAAAGGAAAGAGGGAGAAAAGGAGGGAGGGATGGGAAAATGGAGGGAAGGGTAGACCAAAAGACAGAGGACGGAGGAAATAAAGACTTGCCTTTCTGTGTGTGTGCTTCCGTGCTCTGTCATATGGATTTACTTCCAAAAGTGGCACAGGAGATCATGGAGAAGGTTAGCTCTGTGCAGGGAACTCTAAACTTCTGAGTTGTGACAGAAAAAGCAAGGAGGCTACTTTGGTGCCAGATCTTTAAGGTGTGCGGTGGGAGGAATAGAGCTGTCCTTATTCTGAGAGTGAGGCTGAGAAATGCTGCCGTGACCCGTGAGCTTGTGGACCCTGGTAATGCAGATCCTCCCCAAGAGCTGCCAAAACACCTGTCTCTGGGGGCATAAATACAGTAAAACCCAAGGAGCCTGTGCTTTTTTCATTTACAGCCCTGCCTTAAGGTCACTTTCTTTATCCTCCCCCTGGAGGTTTGTTCTCCCCTGTCTGTATGCTAGGCATTATTAGTCTTGTGCTCTGTACTTGGTTTTTTTGAAGGGGACGTTGTCTATATCCTGTGATTCCCCAGAAGAGATTGCTTTGCTCTCATTTCACAAATACCTTTGGTTCTGTACTATGATTTTCAAATGTGTCTGTTTTAAGGTGGCTGCAACTTGGACGTGTGTAAATAAGAGATGTTGCAAATATTAAATGTAAAGAATCTAGGTGTGAAGTGGGCATTGATCAATATTTGTGGATCTTGAAAATGCTTAAATACTTCTTCTTTACTATTTGCCTTTCTTTGTCCTTAATGCTGTCTTCATTTGTTCTCTAATCAAGACCCCAAGTCTTTGATCCCCATGATCAAGAGGAACGTTTTCTGTCTTGACAAGTGTAAGCCACTACATTTCTGAGGAAGGGTGGCATAGTCTGGGTGATCCCTAAAGAATGCAGAGCCACCTCCTCTCTGTGACTGGTAGTCAGGTAGGGAGTCTAAGTTCGAGCACTGGGACACCGATATGAAGAGAAAGGAGGGAATAAAGTTAGATATGTACCTTTCTTCCCCCTTTCCTTCTTCACATTTTTTGTGGCTTTTTTTGTTGTTGTTGTTATTTCACTTTATTTAGCAAACAGTCACACTCTAGGCCCCATCCTTCTTCACATTTTTTGAGAAAGAGAAAGTGTTTTTTGTTCAGCAGAAAATGAGAGCTCAAGGAGATCCTGGAACCAAGACAAGAACACTCCACAAATTTGGCATGACATTCCCTGTATTTCCCGCCCCCTCACAGTCAGCTGGGGCTGTATGGTTAGCTCTGGCTGGTGAGCTGTGAGTGGAAGGGGACGTGTGACATCCTCCCTATGGCACCGAGGAGCAAGTGGGACAACTCCATAAGTTACATCTGCTGAGGTGACCCCTGGAGTCTTGTTTGCGATGGTGGCTCACTAGCTGTCTGCAGCCTGGATCCCTGAGACGCTGCATGGAGAACAGCTACCCATGGAGTGCTTGGGCCTGCAGAGGGCTTTGAATGTGCGAGGAATAAATATGTGTTTTCTTTCTTTTTTTTTTTTTTAAAGATTTTATTTATTTGACAGAGAGAAACACAGTGAGAGAGGGAACACAAGCAAGGGGAGTGGGAGAGGGAGAAGCAGGCTTCCCGCGGAGCAGGGAGCCGATGCGGGGCTCGATCCCAGGACCCTGGGATCATGACCTGAGCTGAAGGCAGACGCTTAATGACTGAGCCACCCAGGCGCCCCAATATGTGTTTTCTTAAGCCATTGAAACTTCTTTTAATTTTTCAGGAAAATGAATTTAAGTGGATAGCTTAAATAGTATAACTTTTAGTTTAAAAACATTTACACAGCACTTTATGGAGCATATTTTCATAGATATTATTTCCTTTAAAGCTCACCATGCTGCTAAGGTAATTTTTCTTTCTTTTGACTTTTATTTTGACTTAATTTCAGGCTTGTAGAAAAGTTGCAAGAAGAGCACAAAGGATTCCTGCATACCCTTCACCCAGATTGCCCAAGTATTGCCATTTTACTGCATTGCTTCTTTTCTCTCTAAGTATATATACACACATATTACTTTTTTTCTCAACTGTTTGAGAGGAAGCTGCAGATATGATGCCCCTTCATCCCTAAATACTTCAGTGTGTTCCCTAAAAACAAAGACGTTAGGGTCATGTGTTCTGCAGCATAGCATAGCTTGTTTAAGACCAATGCAGACAACCTTTGTGGCATTGCTAAGTGGGGGAGGTTTAATAGAGACCAGAGAAGCAGAACAGAGGTCACACAGTCCTTTCGAGGAACCCAGCTCAGAATTTGAGAGATTAGAATCGTAAGGGCAACAGGTTTTTGATCCTTTAATTGATATTTTATGATACGATATGAAATGATATTTAGGGAGCCAGATAAAGGTTGATGGGAAGGGAATTACCACATTCAGGCATGTGGAGAGAAGTGATTTCAGGAAAATCTGTTTCCTAAGCAAGATAAAACTGGACTCTTGTTTCTACTTTGTGCCCATGGTAGGTATTACTATCACACGATATCGCCATGTTTCCAGTAAAATCACTTCTGTTTTGCTCCAGGCCTGAAAACGTATCCAATCCACTGGCAAGGATGACCTTAGAAAGAGTGTAGTTAACAAAACTGTAGGAACGTATCTTTGGGTGGGGCAAGAGGTCTAGCAGTTGGAAACCACACTCACTAAGCTGAAGGAATGCTGCCCATAACATTCAGGGTCACCTAGGGTTAGATACCTTGGAATGCACTGCCCAGCTTTCTATTTTGGCAGTGACATGGACTCATCAGTCCCAATTTCCAGAGCTGTGTCCTTTTCACTCTTCCTTCCAAATCCACCTCCACCAGGGCTTTCAATCTGTGCCTGGTTCTGGTTTGAATGAGCCACTGATTTATTTGTAGCCATCCAGGATCTGGAGTGCAGATGCAAATGGCAGTTTTCTTTGGTAAGTGTTGGTAGCAATTGGATCCTTTTCTGATTTGCATTCCCAAGGCCTGCAGGTTCTCAGGAAATCACATCTTACAGGCAGTCTGGTGGGGGTTATTTTTAATCTCAGCTATAAATGCCAGTCCATAAGAGTTCTTAAAACCAAAAGAGCTTTCATTTGCAAGGCAGAGGATAGTTAGAGACAGAGTCATTAATTTAGCAAAAATCTGGACCAAAAGGGGATAAGGAGAGGGGACTCTGGGGATAGAGAGGGCTTGGGGTTCAGGAGTGAGTTAGGAACAGGCACAAATTTGGAAGACACTGGCTTTTTGGGGACTTAAGCAACGAGAATGGAGGTGCTTGTTCAGGGAGAGCATGCAGGGAGAGAGAGAAAAGTGCATTTCGGACCTGCCTGGGCATTTTAAGCATTCTGCTCTTCTCTCTCAAAGTCAATCTCATTAGAATTCATCTCTGTTTCTGACATCAGTGGTGGCGTCTGAGAGCCCATTTCCTCTATTCTCACCACCTCTCAGTCTCTTGTCTCTTGCTGGTGCTGGGCCTTGCCTGGAGATGATTTTACTCCACATTCCAGTCCAGGGTAGAATTGGCTTATGTGCAGTTATATGCGCTGTGTGGATATTTCAAAATCCCAGGTGAGCTCCCACATAAAGTAGGAATGAATTTTAAATTTTGCAAACTGAGAGTATGAATAGCAACTTATATTTTAAAAGTAATTAGCTTAGGGCGTCTGGTGGCTCAGTTGGTTAAGCGACTGCCTTTGGCTCAGGTCATGATCCCAGGGTCCTGGGATTGAGCCCCATGTTGGGCTCCCTGCTCAGCAGGGAGCCTGCTTCTCCCTCTCCCTCTGCCTGCTGCTCCCCCTGCTTGTGCTCTCTCTCTCTGTCAAAAAAATAAATAAACAAAATCTTTAAAAATAAATAAATAAAAGTAATTAATATCTGCATAGCCCTCCCTCCCTTCCCCCAATCCACCTGGCGGGTGAAAACATTCTGGGTAAACTCACTCATTTCATGTTACACTCAGCCCACTCAAGATTTTCTCTCCTGCGTTGAGCCTGGCTGCTCCTTAAAGGTGGAAGGAAGGTGGTTTGGGCTAGTCTCCAAGCCAAGTGACCAGTCACCAGCAATCTTTCCCATCTACAGAATCACTGCCTGCAACCCCCTTTCCTCTCACTGTGACACCTACGTTCAGCATGGCGCCTTTTCTTCTTCCTTAGTCAGGCCTTTCTCTTGCTCACTCTCCTGGTGCCAGCAGCTCCATCTTTGTGTTCAGTTATATTTGTTGTACAGAATCCCATTACTTGATGGTCAGAGTAGTGTCTCCATGGTGATACAGGCAAAAGTCTTCCCAGGGAATCGGACACCATGTCTTTTTATCTACTTGGCAGGCGAGTTAGAGTTGGCTGGGATAGACTAAATCCTGCTTTTATCATTTCAGTGTTTGTTCTTATGCTCTTATGAAAAAATTCCCAAGATGATGGTGAGGACCTGCACACAGCTGTGTGGAGTGCATGCGGAGAGGTCCATATATGGATGTTTTCCTTTAAGTATCTGACCACTTACTTTACTGATGAAAATCTTTCATTTCTAGCCCAATAATCAGCTTTCACCAATTTAAGCTTTCTGGAAATTTTCCATGAAATCAATAAGAAAAGGGAATTGGGTGCTGCCACTGTTCAATCAATTGGAGGGATTGATAAACTTCCCTAAACGGTCAGTCACAGAATAAAATTAGCAGGTCTATTAACAGGTGAGAAAAACATTAGCATAAAACAAAAATAAGATAAGCCTGTTACCAATAGAGTTAATGTTCCAGTTCAGAAATTTCCAGTAGAAAACCATTTGGGGGATTTTTATGACCCCCAATTAAGATTTGGGCAATTCAAGATTGTCCATGAATAAACACTGTGGGCACCAAAGGTTGAAGTTCTAAAATAGGCTTAGGGGCGCCTGGGTGGCTCAGTCGTTAAGCGTTTGCCTTCGGCTCAGGTCATGGTCCCAGGGTCCTGGGGTCGAGCCCCGCATTGGGCTCCCTGCTCAGCAGGAAGCCTGCTTCTCCCTCTCCCACTCCCCCTACTTGTGTTCCCTCTCACTGTGTCTCTCTCTGTCAAATAAATAAAATCTTAAAAAAAAATAAAATAAAATAGGCTTAGAGGTACGTGTGTAATACAAAAATATTATGTATAAGGTTTCTGATTTTAAATATTAGACCAAACAAATGCATTTAACTTCCCATTCTTCTGAGACTCCATTGAGAAAAAAAAAAAATCCCATAATAATTAAGAGAGAGGAGTAGGGATGGGCGAGGGCAGACTAAAGATTTCATCCCATCTCTTGGATATGGATCATCAACAAAAGCATATTATAGCTGAAGTGACTTAGAGGATGCCCAGAATATGCACATGGTGGACCACTGGGAATGTGGTGGCTGATCAGCTTGCTGAAAGCCTTGAGGTCCCTTGATGTATGTTTCCTAGCTTTGGCTAGTAGGAGTGAGGCAGGGTGTAAAACCAGAGTCATTGCTACAATTCTGTCTGTCATATAGCTGCTTCAGTGATTCCTTCCAACCCTTTCCCACCACTGCACACAGAACCATTGGCAGCCCATATTGACAATTCTTTTTTAGAGAAATTGAACACATTTCCAAGGAAGAACTAGGGCCTCCAGTGCAGTTGTTTGCACAGAGAGTAAATTCTTTCTTATTATGACATTTTAGATTTCTAGGCTAATGTCTGATTTTTTACTCACATACCTAAAAAAAAAAAAAAAGCCACCAGAAGCTAATCCTGATGAACTGAATGGCCCAGTTACAAAACAGAGGTCCCAATCAGCCTTTCCATTCAAAAGAATGTCCTACTGGGAAATAATTCTTACTTAGGCAAAGCAGCCTTTCATTTTCCTTCATGAATTAGTAATCAAGGATTATCAGAAATAGGAGCAAAATTCACAGCCTAAAAGAGAACAACCAAGAAAAACATTCAAAATAAATGACCCCTGAAGAAATAAAGATCAAAGAAGAACACTTAAAAAATTTGAACTTATATCCTCAGAGAAGGTAGAGAAGACACTGCCTCCATAAAATAAGAAAAAGATGCTATTAAAAAGAAATAAGAAACAAGAAGAAACTTTTATTTTATTTTATTTAAAGACTATTTATTTTAGAGACAGAGCACGCATGTGAGTGAGGGGGAGAGGCAGAGAGAGAGGGAGACAAGCAGACTACCTAATGAGTGGGGAGCCTGACGTGGGGCTCAATCCCAGGGCCCTGAGATCATGACCTGAGCCGAAACCAAGAGTCAGATGCTTAACCAACTGAGTCACCCAGGTGCCCGAAGCAGAAACTTAGAAATTAAAAATATGACTTAAAATTACATTCAGGTAATATATGATTTCAGTAAAATTAAGATGAATTCAAGATAATATCTCTGAATGCTGAGCATAAATCGATGATGAAAAAGATAAAAGAAAAAAGACACAGATGTTTAATCCAGGAGGGGTAAAATCTGACCAAAAGGCTTTTCAGGGATCAAATTTAGAGAAAATGAAGAGGAAGAAATTACTTTTTAAAAATAGGAGAAATAAGAGAAAATTTTGCGAGTGCTACTAAGACATGGTCTTTTGATTGATAAACCCTGAATTGGTCTTATACAATTTTCACCAAATGGAGCATTTGATACTAGTTGCCTAAACTATAATCATTCTTCTCTCTTCCTCATTATAAGTACCCTGATTTTGTTTAGAGTGGATTAGAGTGGAAGTGTGCACTTTAAATTAAAAAGAACTCTTTTACAAATTTCCTTGTGGGGTGTCTATATGACCCAGTTCTGCCTAGAATGTAGAAGTGATGCCTCAGTGTGTAGCAGCCATCCTGTGACCATGAATAAGAACCTCAGCAACATGATGTGGCAGGACAGGAAACTAGAAAGATCCTGGGTCATTAGTGACTTCCTGGAGCATTTTTTTCAGTCTCTAGAATTCATGTTACATTAAAAAATAGCATTATATGGTCGCTTTAGTCAGATTTCTGTTATATGCAATTGTAGTTCAACCCTGGTGAGTCACTAAGGATAAAAAGAAGATTCTAAAAACTTCTAAAAAAAGAAAATACAAAAGCCTACAAAGGAAAAAGGCACAGGTTGCTTTTACACTTCTAATTAGTAACAACAAATGCGAAAAGATAATGAAATTTCTTCTCATTACCTAAGGTAAATTATTTTAGACCTAGAATTTTATATTCAATCAACTACCAATCAAGAGTGAGGGCAAAAGAAAAACATTTCCCATTTCCAAAGGACCTTTCTGAGGAAATTACTTAGTGGGTTACATCCAGCTGAGAGTACCATGATTAAAGTACTGATTCCTTTCAGTAGGTGGTAAGGAATATACTTATTTCTGGGAGGTGAGGGTGGTCTAAACAACATAAAGGAAGGCAATTGAGCAGGATTATAATAAACCTAAACTAAACTCTTGCATGTTGTTGAGTAAACGATGGAGTGTAAGAAAATAAAATGCATCTGATTTTTACGCTGGAAACAGTCTCCTTTTACTTGGGTCTATGGATTGTGTCATTGAACTTAATGGAAAGCACTTTTTGGTCCTGAGTCCAATAATAGTTTTAGTAACAACATTAGAAATGCTATTTATTGGGGCACCTGGGTGGCTCAGTCGGTTAGGCGTCTGCCTTCAGCTCGGGTCATGATCCCAGGGTGCTGGGATTGAGTCCTGTATCAGGCTCCCTGCTCAGCAGGGGTTCTGCTGCTTCCTCTGCCCCTCACCCTGCTCTCGTGCTCTCTCTCACTCTCTCTCTCAAATAAATGAATAGAATCTTTTTTTAAAAAAAAGAAATGCTATTTATTGATTTTCTACATTTAAAATAAATTCAGGTAAAGCACAGAAGACTGAACTATAGTTACAGAATAGCATATGACAGTGTAAAAGGAACATGTTGCTTTCAGAAGTTAGAAGGTGGAAAAGGGAGAAGTAGTAGAAGGAAGGATAGGAGCGCCAACACTCTTTGTATAGTGCGGAGTTGATAGGCATTGACTATAAATATTAGAACAAAACATTGTAAAATGATCATTCAATAATTTAAAAGCAATGAGAATAAGAGCTAAAAGTAGTAATGCAATTCTCAAAATTTGGGAGGAGGAGAAGGGAACACTTGAGGGCAATATTAAGTGACACTTGAGTCCTCATCTTTTACAGTGATGAGTCAGATGGATAAAACAATGCATGTGTTTGTGCGTATGCATTCGGAGCTATGAAAGTAGCCCCCACAAAATCTAAAGACAGAAATCAATGTACTGTTGCTTGTGGAAAGTGGAAATCAGCGTGAGGCAGAAGACTTACTTTTCACAAAAGACGTTTTCAGCATTTGTTTGTTTGTTTGTTTTTTGGCCAAAAGCTGTTTTACTTTGATAATAATAATAATAACTTAAAAAAATAAACTTGAAACAACTCTAATTTCTTAATTCTGTAATCTTTGGGTGGAGATTTAGAAATGAGTAATAGTATTATGTTTTTTGTAAATATTGACAATCTCATTTTAAAAAAAGCCAGGCATGATAATTGAGTTAAGATGCTTTTAATAGACAGCTTTGTAGCAATCAGGCTATTTCACAAGAAAATAAACCTCACCACATTACCAGAAATAGTGACAAACAATTGCGACATGTGACATGTACTTCCCCAATTATCTGTTACTCGGTTTTCGGAGGTGCTCAGTGAGCAATCTGATCATTTCCATCAATATTTTCTCGCAGGTGGTGGCTTTGATGGTCTATTTCCAGCTGCCCATAACTATGTTTTGATACTCACTGACTTAATGTCTTCAGCCCCTGAGAATGTTTACAAAACAGGTGTACCAGTTTTCTTAGCATCCAGCATATTATTCAGAATCCATTTGTTAAGGTACAAGGAAGCATGACATCATTTTGAATATCAAATACTTTTTTTTTTAAACAACAAAAACCTTGATAAGGATTAAATGACAAACAGTGATGAACGTCTAACAATCACACCTGAAACAGTCATGTTCCTTCCTGGAAGACTTTCATGGTTTCAACAGCAAGTCGTATTTACTTGCTGGTAACTTTTAAGGATGGCACAGGTGAGGAGTACTGGCCAACACAGTTAAGTCTTTGGCCCAGTGAGGACACCCCCAGAGGTGTCCATGTTTACGGATTGTCCTGTAGACTGGTTATGAAATGGGGGAGTGTAGTTCACCCTTTCTTCTCTCAGGGTGGCCCTTTCCACTAGAGGTCATGAGTAACGAAGCAGCCCAAAGTCCAGACCTGCCCTGAAGAGATTCAAGTGGTAGCATCTCTCTCCTGGATTGAACATTTCAAAATTTCAAGGTCTTCTTTACATCTTGCTCTTTAACTTTATTTATCTTGTCTTAGAAGCCCATGGACATGGAAGTTCAGAAAACAAGACCCTTTTTTTTTTTTTAAAATTTAAATTTTTATTGTTATGTTAATCCCCATACATTACATCATTAGTTTTAGATATAGTGTTCCATGATTCATTGTTTGTGCATAACACCCAGTGCTCCATGCAGAACGTGCCCTCCTCAATACCCATCACCAGGCTAACCCATCCTCCCACCCCCCTCCCCTCTAGAACCCTCAGTTTGTTTCTCAGAGTCCATTGTCTCTCATGGTTCTTCTCCCCCTCCGATTTCCCCCCCTTCATTCTTCCCCTCCT
>NW_022589707.1:5181214-5239367 GCF_004348235.1 Phoca vitulina
AACATTCCTCTGGCTATGCGGGGTCTTTTCTGGTTCCATACAAATTTGAGGATTATTTGTTCCATTTCTTTGAAGTAAGTGGATGGTATTTTGATGGGGATTGCATTGAAAGAAAACAAGACCCTTTAAGAAGAGTCTTTGCATCTTCTTGAAGAAAGAAAGAAACAGGGTCTCTATTTGAGGAGGAATTTAACCCAGTTATTTGCAGATAGGAAGAGAAAGTAGAATAAGTTTTATTTGCTGAGTTTATCATAGATTGAAGATTGGTGATTCAACATTAGTTGTGGCTCCATTTAGTAATAAATATGGCCATCTTAGATGCAAAGTGTTGCAATAAATAACTGGTACCTGTCTATTTTTATGTACTGAAATATATCTATAAGATAAATTCCCCCAAGTAAAATTGCCAAATAAAAGTATGTACCTTCATGAGTATTATAAACTGTAATTGAGGAAGCAGCAATTAATATTTCCATCAATTTATGAGATTACCTGGTCCCCATAATCACACGTAGTGTGTTAGCAAACTTTTTGATCTTTGCTAATCTGATAGGTGAAAACTTATATCTCAAAGTAGTCTTAATTTTCCTCTTGTTATAAGTCAGTCTGAGCATCTTAAAAATGATGTCATGCTTCCTTGTACCTTAACAAATGGATTCTGAATAATATACTGGATGCTAAGAAAACTGGTAAACCTGTTTTGTAAACATTCTCAGGGGCTGAAGACATTAAGTCAGTGAGTATCAAAACATAGTCATGGGCAGCTGGAAATAGACCATCAAAGCCACCACCTGCGAGAAAAGCTGCTTCCAAGCTCTTCTCAACCCAGGGTTGTCCTGAATCAGTAGAATGGAGTGTCCAGCAAGGTAGGCAGCCATGATGAATCTGCACACAATATTCCAGGAACTGTTGACATCAAAGGTGTTGGACATATAGAGAAATAGAGCAACTGCGTTGAAAATGTAGAGAACGAGAAAGCAGCTGGTAGCTTTGATGGCCGCCATGTGAGCCTCCATGCTGGGGTCCCTGGAGCCAGTGGCATTGCTCTCCATGTGGAGGGTGTGTCTCTTGAGAGAGATGATCAGCAGGGTGGCTGAAAGGATGAACATGAGCAGAGGAATGAAGATCCCAGGTTATAGAGAAGAACCAGGTTGACCATATTGGTCTCAGTGAAGTATTTTTTCTTAGTGGAGTTGGAGGAGGGGATAAAAGAATTGTTACAATACACAGTGTAGATGTCTTTAGAGAAGAGCCCACTGTAGCCCAAGGAAATAAACACTGAAAGCCACAGAAGCCAGGGCATCCATCTGGAAATTCTCCACTTCAGCTTGAGGAAAAGGGGGTGGGAGAAATCAGCAATCTTCACGAAGTAGAAGAAACAGCCAGGCAGCAAACCAGAGGCTACAATGATTTAAGAACATGAAACTTACTTTGAACATGTCATATATATGGTCTTCATTATAAAAACGTGGGAATGTTGAGCTGAAGGTAATCTCTAGCATCATGAAGCTTTGGAGAGCTATTCTGGATACACTCAAGAAAAACAGGATTCTGCCACTTGTGGAAACTGCCTTATTTTTAATCCATTCAGCTGCATTTATAGCCATAATGAACCCATTTGCAATGATACCAACGATGCATTCAGTGCCTATAATTGTTAAAATCCAGAGGATGTGAAATGGTGACAATTCATTTTCTGGGGGATCAGGTTTCGGTCATCTTGAGTTGTTACCCCTCTTTGGTGTCTGGAGGAAAATGTCTCTCTAGCATTTGTTAGGCAGATCCTTGATAGCTCCCACTCTTCATGTCACAGGAGGAGGTCTTTGATGCATCATTTCCAAATTCACTCCATTTGTTTATCTCAGAATTCTTAGCCCTAAATCTGGAGATGCAAATGATGGAAGGATTTGCTTTCTAATCCTCTTCCATGTCCGTTGTACTGGTGTTGGTTCAGTTACAGGGCCCAGGGGAGGACTTGAGTAGACGCTTGTTTATAAACCACTAACATGGCATTGAGAGCCATGGCCTTGGCTAGAGCCAGTTAAGTTGAACATTTGCCCACCAAGTCACCATTTTTTTTTTTAAAGATTTTATGTATTTATTTGAGAGAGAGAGAGAGATAGGGAGAGAGAGCATGAGCCGGGTGGAGGTGCATAGGGAGAGGGAGAAGCAGACTCCCAGCTGAGCAGGGAGCCTGACGTGGGGCTCAATCCTAGATCCCTGGGATCGTGACCTGAGCCGCAGTTAGACGCTTAATGACTGAGCCACCCAGGTGCCCCACCAAGTCACCATTTAACTTAGTTTCACTTATGACCTCAGGGAACTGATTGAAAATAATAATAATAATAATGATAATAATAATAAATTCAAAGACATATAGAGATAGAGACATATAGTTCTGATTATGTGTTAGGCACTTTTCAAACACTTTATATTATCACATTTAAGCCTCACAGCAGCCCAATGAAGAATGTACTTTTTTATTTTTAAAGACTGTGCTTTGATTATCTACATTTTGCAGCTGAGGAAACTGAGGCCAAAGTCACACACCTAGAGAGAGACAGAGTTAGGATTCTAACCCAAGTTACCTGGTACCAGATTCTGTGTTCTTCCCCACTATTTATACTTCCTGGACCTGTGGATCCTTTTGTGTGTGCCAAAGACTAAATTCAGGGTTGTTTGACTGTAACATTTTTTTTCCTGATAGTCTTTTATGATGTCTTCACTATTTAAGGGAAGAATAATTGAGTTAAAAAAAAAAAAGTAGCCCAGCTTTCTATCTGCGAGATTTTCTTTACTACTTACACAGAACCCTTCACTTCTGACACTTTTAAGATGCTCAGACTGACTTATAACATGTGTGGGTTTTTGTTTTTTTGTGTGTGTTTTTACCCATACCAAGCCATTCTGTGACACCAGCCAGGTGTCCTACAATTTAACTCAATTCGGACACTAACTACCTGAAGATAGCATCAGATCCCACGGGTTAAGGGATCAGTCCCACAAGACTGCCCCCACACCAGATGCCAATCACAAATCCAGGTTGTCACCTGTGCTCCTGACCTGTCAGCTGCAAATTAGAGGTTCCCATGGATTCCCTCCTCGGGTTCCATTAATTGGCCAAAGTGGCTCACAGAACCCAAGAAAACAGCTTACCAGTTTTATAATACACTTTATAATAAAGTGTATGATAAAGGCTACCAATGAATGTTCAGGTGGAAGAGATGAGGAGGGCAAGGTATGTGGCTTCCATCCCCTCTCCAGTGAACCTCACATGTTCACTAGAAGCTCTCTGAACCCAATCCTTTGGGATTTTTAGGGAGGCTTCATTCCATAGGCAGGACTGATTAAATCGTTGACCACTGGTGATTGTTTCTACTTCCAGCCCATCTCTCCTTTCTGGAAATCAGGGGGTGGGACTGAAAGTTCCAAACCTCTAATCAATGATTGGTTCTCCTGGCAACCACCCCAGTTTAGGTGTGGTCTGAAAGTCACATCATTAACATAACCAAAGACACCTTTATAATGCTAATGCCTTCGGAAATTCCAAGGGCTTTAGGAGCTCTGCCGGAGAAATGGGACGAAAGACGTTATTCACAATATCACAATAGTAAGGCAAGAAGACTCTAATTTTCAAGAGATAGAAATTTTTTGCAAAACAAATTACTTGAGAGATAATAAACTTCTTTTACGTATAAATGTTTAAACACATGCACTTTCATTTTAAAGAGAACACTAGGAAAAATGAAGGTTGAAAGTATTTAAAAAAAAGAAAACCGCAGGCCCAAGATGGTGCCACTTAAGCTGAGTTCCCAAACCGGGGCTTAATACTCAATCTAATTGCAATTTCAATCTCCCCCAGAAATATTGCCTTAACTGGTCAGTCAGGAATTTTCTGGTCAGCACTAAAGAAGTAATATGTTACTTGCTCTCTCCATCCCCCAAAGGAAGATGAAGTAATCTGCAAGATCAGATCCTCTGCCCTTTCCCCTAAAACAAAGTGACCTTGCCCAGAGCAATCTTTTCTTTTCTTTCCCTAATAACTTCCTTGCCCCACCCTCCTTCCTATATGAACCTTCCGTTTTGTACAACTCTTCCAAGTGCCTCTGTACTTGCCAGGTGAGGTGTGGCCCATTTCATCAATCATTTAATAAAGTCAGTTAGATCTTTAAATGTACTTGGTTGAATTTTGTTTTGTTAACAAAGGAAAAGTTCCCCATTCCTTTACAAGGTAGGCTAACAAACGTTAGGGTAAAAACAGCACCCAAGTCACCCAATCAATTTTGGAATATTAAAACTAAAAGAGATGAAGGAAAGAGTCACTTTTATCTTGGGATGGTTGCTTCTGATTTTAAAATGTAAGCATAGGACAAATGATAAAATTGACTTCTCAATTCAGAGTAAATGGACTTTTATGAATGTACATAATGAATGATGATTCTAATAAAGAGAAGGTTGGTGAGTGAGATGTCTCTGAAAATCTTAATAACATTTGGTTTTCTTCTTACTTAAGGCTTCTTTTAAAAAAGTCAAAAAGCTTATAAAGGTTTTCTGGCCTGATGAACTGTTTTAGACAAGTTGTTATGAATTTTACCATCTCATCTTTAGGTCCCTACTTTTGAACTCCAAATATTTCCCTTGAAAAACAGTGTAAAAAACAACTCTGCTTATTTCCACCCACTTGTACAAGTAGCTTAGGACCTCTGATATGTTTTTTTTTTTAATTTTTTAAAAATTTATTTATTTTTTATTATGTTATGTTCATCACCATACATTACATCATTAGTTTTTGATGTAGTGTTCCATGATTCATTGTTTGCGTATAACACCCAGTGCTCCATGCAGTACGTGTCCTCTTTAATACACATCACCAGGCTAAATGACGCTTTTCTTATCACTGACTCTTCCCCAACTCTGCTGACCCAGGCCTCCGACTGTCAGGGAGAAATGGAACAGCCTCTCTTAAGAGTTTGATGACTCTGCTCATCTGTTTACTCACCACTGTGTCTTGTTCCCAGCTCTAGTCTGCAGGACCTGACCCCCTGGGAGGCAGTCCAGATACTTGCTGATTAATGAATGATCATATCAGTGGCCCTCAGCTCAGATAAGTTCTTTGTAATGACTGGCATACAGAGAAGGACCTTCTACCCCCCATAAACGTTGAACTTTTGCAGGTCTGATGCCCAAATCAAGTGTGGGAGTGTGAACAGTAAGGTTGAGTGAGAGCACAGCAGTTCTCTGTGTTTCTGTGAAACACAGGTGGGAGATACAGAGGATAGGGGAATAGGATAGAAGAAGGGGGCAAGACCTCAGCCAGCAGCTAAACTTCCCAGTGTTGGGGTGCTGTGCAGAGGCAGTGGGCAGGAGCAGGGGCCACAGCCCCCATTCATCAGAGGCACTTCATAAGAGGCTCTGTTTGTCACAGCTTATGGCAAGGTTGCTTCCTGCAATGGAAAGAAGAATGTAGTTGATAGGAACTCCCAGGGGAAGTCTGAAGTGGGATGAGGTGACCTTTCTAGGCGAAGAGATGATTTTTTAAAGTAGAGTCAGTGGAATTACTAGAACCTGAATGACATACCCAGTTTGCTAAATATATCCAAGTGTGTATCTAACCAAAGAAAACTCATGAAGAAGACTTTGAACCATTAAGGACAGAGAAAATGGCTTTAAAAAGTTCAGTTTATTTGGTATATTTTTAACTTATTATTTTGAAATAGTTTTTGACATAGAGATGTGTTGTAAAGATAGTATAGAGAATTCCCATATACACTTCACCCAGCTGCCCCTAATGCTTACATCTGACATAACCATGGCACAATGACCAGAACAAAGAAGTTAGCACTGTTACAATACTAGTAGCTAAACTGTGGGCTTTTTTTGGATTTTTCCAGTTTTCCACTAATGTCCTTTTCCTGTTCCAACATCCAATCTAGAATACCATGTTGCATTTAATCATTGTGTATCTGTAGTCTCTTTCAATCTGTAATAGATTCTTGGTCTTTCCTTTTCTTTCATGACCATGACCATTTTGAAGAGTACTGGCCAGGTATTTTGTAGAGTAGTCCTTGGTTTGGGTTTGTCTTATGTTTTCTCATGATTAGATTGGAGTTATGGATTTGGGGGAATACTCCAAAGGTGAGGTACCCTTCTCATTGCAAGGGGTACACGATGCCAATGTCTTATTAGTGGTGATGGGAAACTTGAGCATCCTTGGTTAAGATGACATCTGCCAGTTTTCTCCACCATGAAGTTCCTTTTTTTTTTCCCTTTCATAATCTCTTCATTTGAAGTGAGTCACTGAATGTAGACCATACTCAAGGGGAGAGGAATTAAACTTTCTTTTCTGGAAGGAGGAATCTCAAAGAATTTGTGGACATAATTAAAACCTCCACAGTAATATTCTGGAGGAGATACTTTGAAGCTATGCAAATATCTTGCTTTTCCTTAAATCTTTCTCCACTAATGTCAGCATTCATTAGCAGATGTTGACTGCAACAATTACATTGCCGTGCTGTTCTAATTTTTTATTTTCTTCATTCCTTTTACTTGTATTAATTAGAAATCTTCTGTAAGGAAGAGTTCTTTTTTCCCATCATTTATTTATTTAATCGAACATTAATTTGCATTAGTATATACTCATGGATTTTAGATTTATTCTGTTACAATCTAATATTTATTTATAATGTTGCTCAAATTGTTCAAGCTTTGGTCATTGGGAACTCTTTCATGGTGGCTCTTATGTCTTTGATATGACTCCATTTTTGTTTTTATTTCCTTACTTTCAGGCCTTATGGGATGCTCCAGTCATCCTGCCCCCAACCCTAGAATTATCTGTGTCTCCCCAGCCCAATCCCAAAGTCCCTAGCAACCACTAATTTGTTTTTTGTCCCAATACTTTTGCTCTTTCCAGATGACATGTAAATGGATTCATACAGTATGTAGCCTTTTGGGTCTGGCTTCTTTTATTTTGCAAAATGTATTTAAGATTTAACCATTTAAATGAATTTATAGTTCAGCCACTTTTATTGTTGAGTAGTATTACATTGTATGGATATATCAGTTTGTTTATCCATTCTCTTATAAAGACATCTGAGTCATTTCCAGTTTTTGGCAATGATGAATAAACTGCTATAAACATTCACATGCAACATCTTCATTTCACTTGGGCAAAGTCCTAGAAATAGGATATCTGGGTTGTACAGTAAGCACTTAACTTTTAAAGAAACTGCTGAACTATTTTCTGGAGTAGTTGTACTGTTTTTCTTTTCTTTCTTTCCTTTTTTTTTTAAGATTTATTTATTTATTTGAGAGAGAGTGTGCAAGCAGGGGGAGGGGGTGAAGGGCAGAGGGAGGGAGAGAATCTCAAGCAGACTCCCTGCTGAGTGTGGAGCCTGACGTGGGGCTCAATCCTGTGACCCTGAGGTCATGACCTGAGCCAAAATCAAGAGTCCGATGCTGAACCAACTGAGCCACCCAGGCACCCCCTGTTTTTCATTTTTACCAGCAATGTGTGAGAGTTCTAGTTGCTCTGCATCTTAACTAGCACCTAGCATTGTTGGTGTTATGTGTGCAGAGCTTTGTTTGTTTGTTTTGGGTTTTTTTTTAGTCATTTTAGATGTGTAGTATTTCATTGTGATTTTGATTTGCATTTACCTAATGACTAGTGACATTGACCATCTGTTTATATACTAATTAGACATAAGTATATCTTCTTTGGTAAAGTGTTTACAGATTTTTGTCTATTTTTAAAAATCTAGTTGCTTGCTTATTGTTGAATTTTAAAAATTCTTTATATATTGTAGTTACAAGTCCTTTATCACCTAAATGCTTTGCAAATATTTTCTCTTAGTCCATGGCTTGTCTTTTCATTCTCTTAACAATATCTTTTACAGAATGAAAGTTTGATATTTTGAGAAGTTTCAATTTATCAATTTTTCTTTAATGGATTGTGCTTTTGTTGTTATATTGAACAACTCTGCCAGGCCCAAGGCCACAAAAACTTTCTCTTGTTTTCTTTGAGAAGTTGTATCATTTGATCTTTTATATTTAGGACCATGATCTATTTCAATTTAACTTTTGTATAAGGTGAGAAGAATTTGTCGAGGTGTTTTGTTTTGTTTTGCATATGGATAACAATTGTTCCAGAACCATTTGTTGATAGAAATGTCCTTTCTTCATTGAATTGCCTTGGCGCCCTCATCAAAAATCAGTTGTCTATGTTTGCGTGGGTCTACTTTTCAACTGTCTCTTCTGTTCCATTGATCTATGTGCCTATCCTTTTGTGAATAACATACTCTACCAGTTATTGTAACTGTTTAATAAGTTTTGAAATTGGATAGTGTGAATCTTCCAAATTTGTTCATGCTTTTCAGAGTTGTTTTGCTCTAAGTGGAGGCTCTGGGGAAAAAAAAAACTTTGAGCAGATAGTTTTCCGCATTCACTATTATGGCATTTCAAAGGAGCATTTTCTTCCTTTGGTTTCTGTTTCCTGCCACAGAAACTGCCACATTTTCATTCTTCTCTTGGATTGAAGTAAAGACCAGACATTCTCTTCTTTCTTTATTTAAAAAAAAAAAAATCTTCATCAGGGGTGCCTGGCTGGCTCAGTTGGTGGAGTGTGCAGCTCTTGATCTTGGGGTTGTGGGTTTGAGCCCCATGTTGGGTGTAGAGATTACTTAAAAATAAAATCTTTAAGGGGCGCCTGGGTGGCTCAGATGGTTAAGCGTCTGCCTTCGGCTCAGGTCATGATCCCAGGGTCCTGGGATCAAGACGCACATTGGTCTCCTGGCTCAGCGGGGAGCTTGCTTCTCCCTCTCCCTCTGCCTCTTCCCCTGCTCATGCTCTCTCTGTATCTCTGTGTCTCAAATGAATAAACAAAATCTTAAAAAAATATATAATAAAATCTTTAAAAAAAACTTTATCATCCCAAATCCAGAGGCAAATGATAATTTGTCCTTGAAGATCTTATAATATCATCAAGGTTTGCATTTCACATTTATTACATTCTAGAGATCCCCTGGTTGATTTTGTTGTTAAGATTGTTTTGTTTTGTTCCTGGCACAATTACCTTTCATCATGTAGTAAGCTCTGAGCTTCTTTTCTCCCCAGTGTGCATGCTTATGACTCTCCTTACTTGTAGGGATTCCATGAAAATATACTATGTGGTCAATTATAGTTTTGATATTAATAATTATTTTTTGTATGAAAAATACAGAATATTTTAAATAAAAATCAAAAAGACTCAATCTTGCAACTTAGCGATGACTATTGTATTAAGTATTTTGCATTCATCTAATTTCTACATATTTTATTTTAAAATTATTTGTTAAAGCAGTGAAAGAATAATAAACATTTTGCCCTTTAGTTTTCTCACAAATGTAGAGAACAAACTGGTGGTTGCCAGAAGGAAGAAGGTAGGGGGTTGGGTGAAATAGATGAGGGGATTAAAAGGTATAAACTTCCAGTTATAAAATAAATAAGTCACAGAGATGAAAAGTACAGCATAGGGAATATAGTCAATAATATTGTAATAATGTTGTGACAGATGGTGACAGATGGTGACTGCACTTATCATGGTGAACATTAAGTAATGTACAGACTAGTCAAATCACTATGTTGTACCCCCAAAACTAATATAACATTGTGTGTCAACTATACATAAAAACAACAACAACAACAACAACAACAACAACCCCTTTAGTTGTATTTTATACTTGGCTCATATTTGCTCTTAAAAAAATCTTCTTGACATTTTACAGTTTTCAAAAGCAATTAATCTAACACCATTTTTCACATAATAACAACAGCAGCAATAGTACACAGTGTTTACACAAGATAGGAGTTTAGTCTGGAAATAAGTGGTCTGTGACTGACATGGTAACTTCACTTTACTGAGTCCTCAGGGACAGGTTCTTTGAGCTCATTGCTCCACTCTCTTTGGGATGTGGCCCTCAGTCTCAGATTCAAGATGGTGACACCTGAAGTCAGGGAGGTAGTGTGGAAGAGGGGCAAAAGAAGGTGATGAAACAAAATAGCAGTTCTTCTTGCATACCATTGACTGACTGGAGTCATACTGCAGCATTTACCCACAAAGGAGGCTTGGAAATGCAATCTGTTTCTACGTAATAGTGTTTGATTGAAAGTTCTATTATATTGGATAAAGAGGAATTCTTTTTTGGGAGGGTGGGGCAGCAGGGTGGCCATTTGATTACAAATTCAATTTTTAAAAATAGTGACTTGGTTAATTAGTTTGTCAATTTTGGGAAGGGGGACTAATTTTAATTATTTTTTTTCTAGAAAAATTTCTATTTCATGTAGGTTTTCAACTTTCTTTAGCATAATATTACACATATGAGTTTGGAGTAGATCCCCATTACTTATTCTATAGTTATTGCATCTTTTTTTTTCTTTTTCTAATATTGTCTGTGTCTTTTCTCATTGTTTTCTAGTTAGAGATTTGCTTATTTTACTAGAGTTCCCACCCCTTACACTGAAGATTCAGTTCTGGGTTTTGTTTATCTTTCATTATTTCTTTTATTTCTGTTGCATTAATTTCTTCCCTTACTTTATTTTTTTTTTTAAAGATTTTTATTTTTTTATTTGAGAGAGAGAGAATGAGAAACAGAGAGCATGAGAGGGAGGAGGGTCAGAGGGAGAAGCAGACTCCCCGCCGAGCAGGGAGCCCGATGCGGGACTCCATCCCGGGACTCCAGGATCATGACCTGAGCCGAAGGCAGTCGCTCAACCAACTGAGCCACCCAGGCGCCCTCTTCCCTTACTTTAATATAAGTTTACATCTTCCTTTAGTTTTATTTTGTCACTTTTTTTTATTCTTGATCAAAACAAACTGATTTTCAATTTTTCTTATTTTTTTTTAAAGAAAAGTATATACATTTACTGCTAAATACCATGTTACAGGAACATTGTCAAATTTGATATGTAGTACTTCTGTTGTCATATGTTTCTAACTATTTTGTAACCTGCCTTATGATTTCCTTTTGAAGAATTTTTTTGAATGGATAAAACATGCACATACTAATAAATTTTTTTGAGCACATATTATATACCAGGCACTTGGGATACAGAAGTGAAACACAGGATCCTACATCAAGAAACTCTAAAGATTAGTGCTCATGGGTATTACAATTGTAAAAGGTATTTGTTCTCAATGGCATAGTATTTTGGATGTTAAGTAGGTCTCTGAGGCAGCCTGGATGTTTAATAATCAAGCTGACTGCAATGGTTAAGCAAAGGGCTTGGGTGAATGAGGCCAAGATTAGTGTCCAGTATGGGTGGTCTGTATGGGGCACCTGGGTGGCTCAGTTGGTTAAGCTTCTGGGGTTAAGCTTCAGATTTCGGCTGGGGTTGTGATTTCTGGGTCATGGGATCAGGCCCTGCATCAGGCTCTGTGCTCAGTGGGGAGTCTACTGGAGATTCTCTTTCTCCTTCTCCCTCTGCCCCTCACCCTGCTCACACACACTCTTTCTCTCTTTCTCTCTCTCTGAAATAAATAAATCAAATCAATCAATCTTTAAAAATAAATAAATCAGCCTCTCTTTGTTCCTGGTATAGCTCATCTCAGTTACTGATCTTGTAAAGGATTACCTTGACACAGGAAAAAAATAATGCAACTAAGTCAAATATTTCTAAATAGTTTTTATTCTATTTATTAGAAAAAAAAATCCTGTTTCCTTTCCCCTCCACATCTTATTTCCGCTTATTTCATTCCTTTGCAAGTAATTTACGTCTCTTTCTCTGGAGTCCTAAAATACCTTTGCTTTGTCCACAGTATCCTGAATTTTCATGATAATGTCTTTTGCTGGATGTCTGTTTTACCCACTAGAATGAGATTTCAATCTGGAAAACTATATCTTCCAACTTGGGCAGTATATCAATCATTAATTTAATGATTCCTTTTACTTTTTTTTCTCTCTTCTTTCTTTTCTGATTCCTCATATTCATTGTCAGACTTTAACATTTTTTCATCTCTTTAGCATTTGTTCTAATTTCTGAGAGATTTCTTTGACTTTGTTTTCCAGTCATTCCACTGAATGTTTTCATTTCTACTACATATTTTTTAAAATTTTTTATTGTTATGTTAATCGCCATACATTACATCATTAGTTTTTGATGTAGTGTTCCATGATTCATTGTTTGTGCATAACACCCAGTGCTCCATGCAGAACATGCCCTCCTCAATACCCATCACCAGGCTAACCCATCCTCCCATGCCCCTCCCCTCTAGAACCCTCAGTTTGTTTTTCAGAGTCCATCGTCTCTCATGGTTCGTCTCCCCGTCAGATTTCCCCCCCTTCATTCTTCCCCTCCTGCTATCTTCTTCTTTTTTTTTTTATCAACATATATTGCATTATTTGTTTCAGAGGTACATATCTGAGATTCAACAGTCTTGCAAAATTCACAGTGCTCACCATAGCACCCTCCCCAATGTCTATCACCCAGCCACCCCATCCCTCCCACCCCCCCAACACTCCAGCAACCCTCAGTTTGTTTCCTGAGATTAAGAAATCCTCGTATCAGCTTGCATTCCCACCAACAGTGTAGGAGGGTTCCCCTTTTTCCACATCCCTGCCAACATCTGTCGTTTCCTGACTTGTTAATTTTAGCCATTCTGACTGGTGTGAGGTGGTATCTCATTGAGGTTTTGATTTGGATTTCCCTGATGCCGAGCGATGTTGAGCACTTTTTCATGTGTCTGTTGGCCATTTGGATGTCTTCTTTGGAAAAATGTCTGTTCATGTCTTCTGCCCATTTCTTGATTGGATTCTTTGTTCTTTGAGTGTTGACTTTGATAAGTTCTTTATAGATTTTAGATACTAGCCCTTTATCTGATATGTCATTTGCAAATATCTTCTCCCATTCTGTCAGTTGTCTTTTGGTTTTGTTGACTGTTTCTTTTGCTGTGCAAAAGCTTTTTATCTTGATGAAGTCCCAATAGTTCATTTTTGCCCTTGCTTCCCTTGCCTTTGGTGATGTTTCTAGGAAGAAGTTGCTATGGCTGAGGTCGAAGAGGTTGCTGCCTGTGTTCTCCTTTAGGATTTGGATGGACTCCTGTCTCACATTGAGGTCTTTCAACCATTTGGAGTCTATTTTTGTGTGTGGTGTAAGGAAATGGTCCAGTTTCATTCTTCTGCATGTGGCTGTCCAATTTTCCCAACACCATTTGTTGAAGAGACTGTCTTTTTTCCATTGGACATTCTTTCCTGCTTTGTCAAAGATGAGTTGACCATAGAGTTGAGGGTCCATTTCTGGGCTCTCTATTCTGTTCCATTGATCTATGTGTCTGTTTTTGTGCCAGTACCATACTGTCTTGATGATGACAGCTTTGTAATAGAGCTGGAAGTCCGGAATTGTGATGCCGCCAGCTTTGCTTTTCTTTTTCAACATTCCTCTGACTATTCGGGGTCTTTTCTGGTTCCCTACAAATTTTAGGATTATTTGTTCCATTTCTTTGAAAAAAGTGGATGGTATATTGATGGGGATTGCATTGAATGTGTAGATTGCTCTAGGTAGCATTGACATCTTCACAATATTTGTTCTTCCAATCCATGAGCATGGAATGTTTTTCCATTTCTTTGTGTCTTCCTCAATTTCTTTCATGAGTATTTTATAGCTTTCTGAGTACAGATCCTTTGCCTCTTTGGTTAGATTTATTCCTAGGTATCTTATGGTTTTGGGTGCAGTTGTAAATGGGATCGACTCCTTAATTTCTCTTTCTTCTGTCTTGGTGTTGGTGTATAGGAATGTCACTGATTTCTGTGCATTGATTTTATATCCTGCCACTTTACTGAATTCCTGTATGAGTTCTAGCAGTTTTGGGGTGGAGTCTTTTGGGTTTTCCACATGAAGTATCATATCATCTGCAAAGAGTGAGAGTTTGACTTCTGCTTTGCTGATTTGGATGCATTTTATTTCTTTTTGTTGTCTGATTGCTGTGGCTAGGACTTCTAATACTATGTTGAATAGCAGTGGTGATAGTGGACATCCCTGCTGCGTTCCTGACCTTAGGGGGAAAGCTCTCAGTTTTTCCCATTGAGAATGATATTCGCTGTAGGTTTTTCCTAGATGGCTTTTATGATATTGAGGTATGTACCCTCTATCCCTATATTCTGAAGAGTTTTGATCAAGAAAGGATGCTGTACTTTGTCAAATGCTTTTTCTGCATCTATTGAGAGGATCATATGATTCTTCTTCTTTCTTTTGTTAATGTATTGTATCACGTTGATTGATTTGCGGATGTTGAACCAACCTTGCAGCCCAGGGATAAATCCCACTTGGTTGTGGTGAATAATCTTTTTAATGTACTGTTGGATCCTATTGGCTAGTATTTTGGTGAGAATTTTTGCATCCATGTTCATCAAGGATATTGGTCTGTAATTCTCCTTTTTGATGGGGTCTTTGTCTGGTTTGGGGATCAAGGTAATGGTGGCCTCATAAAACGAGTTTGGAAGTTTTCCTTCCATTTCTATTTTTTGGAACAGTTTCAGAAGAATAGATATTAAGTCTTCTTGAAATGTTTGGTAGAATTCCCCTGGGAAGCCATCTGGCCCTGGGCTTTTGTTTGTTGGGAGATTTTTTTTTTTTTTATTGTTATGTTAATCCCCATACATTACATCATTAGTTTTAGATATAGTGTTCCATGATTCATTGTTTGTGCATAACACCCAGTGCTCCATGCAGAACGTGCCCTCCTCAATACCCATCACCAGGCTAACCCATCCTCCCAACCCCCTCCCCTCTAGAACCCTCAGTTTGTTTTTCAGAGTCCATCGTCTCTCATGGTTCTTCTCCCCCTCCGATTTCCCCCCCTTCATTCTTCCCCTCCTGCTACATTCTTCTTCTTCTTTTTTTCTTTCTTAACATATATTGCATTATTTGTTTCAGAGGTACAGATCTGAGATTCAACAGTCTTGCACAGTTCACAGCGCTTACCAGAACACATACCCTCCCCAGTGTCCATCACCCAGTCACCCCATCCCTCCCACCCCACCCCCCACTCCAGCAACCCTCAGTTTGTTTCCTGAGATTAAGAATTCCTCATATCAGTGAGGTCATATGATACATGTCTTTCTCTGTTTGACTTATTTCGCTCAGCATAATACCCTCCAGTTCCATCCACGTCGTTGCAAATGGCAAGATCTTATTCCTTTTGATGGCTGCATAATATTCCATTGTATATATATACCACATCTTCTTTATCCATTCATCTGTTGATGGACATCTTGGCTCTTTCCACAGTTTGGCTATTGTGGACATTGCTGCTATAAACATCGGGGTGCACGTAGCCTTTCGGGTCCCTACTTTTGTATCTTTGGGGTAAATACCCAGTAGTGCAATTGCTGGATCATATGGTAGCTCTATTTTCAACTTTTTGAGGAACCTCCATACTGTTTTCCAGAGTGGCTGCACCAGCTTGCATTCCCACCAACAGTGGAGGAGGGTTCCCCTTTCTCCGCATCCCCGCCAACATCTGTCATTTCCTGACTTGTTAATTTTAGCTATTCTGACTGGTGTGAGGTGGTATCTCATTGAGGTTTTGATTTGGATTTCCCTGATGCCGAGCGATATTGAACACTTTTTCATGTGTCTGTTGGCCGTTTGGATGTCTTCTTTGGAAAAATGTCTGTTCATGTCTTCTGCCCATTTCTTGATTGGATTCTTTGTTCTTTTGGTGTTGAGTTTGATGAGTTCTTTATAGATTTTGGATACTAGCCCTTTATCTGATATGTCATTTGCAAATATCTTCTCCCATTCTGTCAGTTGTCTTTTGGTTTTCTTGACTGTTTCCTTTGCTTTGCAAAAGCTTTTTATCTTGATGAAGTCCCAATAGTTCATTTTTGCCCTTGCTTCCCTTGCCTTTGGTGATGTTTCTAGGAAGAAGTTGCTGCGGCTGAGGTCGAAGAGGTTGCTGCCTGTGTTCTCCTCTAGGATTTTGATGGACTCCTGTCTCACATTGAGGTCTTTCAACCATTTGGAGTCTATTTTTGTGTGTGGTGTAAGGAAATGGTCCAGTTTCATTCTTCTGCATGTGGCTGTCCAATTTTCCCAACACCATTTGTTGAAGAGACTGTCTTTTTTCCATTGGACATTCTTTCCTGCTTTGTCAAAGATTAGTTGACCATAGAGTTGAGGGTCCATTTCTGGGCTCTCTATTCTGTTCCATTGATCTATGTGTCTGTTTTTGTGCCACTACCATACTGTCTTGATGATGACAGCTTTGTAGTAGAGCTGGAAGTCTGGAATTGTGATGCCGCCAGCTTTGCTTTTCTTTTTCAACATTCCTCTGGCTATGCGGGGTCTTTTCTGGTTCCATACAAATTTTAGGATTATTTGTTCCATTTCTTTGAAGAAAGTGGATGGTATTTTGATGGGGATTGCATTGAATGTGTAGATTGCTCTAGGTAGGATTGACATCTTCACAATATTTGTTCTTCCAATCCATGAGCATGGAACGTTTTTCCATTTCTTTGTGTCTTCCTCAATTTCTTTCATGAGTATTTTATAGTTTTCTGAGTACAGATCCTTTGCCTCTTTGGTTAGATTTATTCCTAGGTATCTTATGGTTTTGGGTGCAATTGTAAATGGGATCGACTCCTTAATTTCTCTTTCTTCTGACTTGTTGTTGGTGTATAGGAATGCCACTGACTTCTGTGCATTGATTTTATATCCTGCCACTTGACTGAATTCCTGTATGAGTTCTAGCAGTTTTGGGGTGGAGTCTTTGGGATTTTCCACATAAAGTATCATATCATCTGCAAAGAGTGAGAGTTTGACTTCTTCTTTGCCAATTTGGATGCCTTTGATTTCTTTTTGTTGTCTGATTGCTGTGGCTAGGACTTCCAATACTATGTTGAATAGCAGTGGTGATAGTGGACATCCCTGCCGCGTTCCTGACCTTAGGGGGAAAGCTCTCAGTTTTTCCCCATTGAGAATGATATTCGCTGTAGGTTTTTCATAGATGGCTTTTATGATATTGAGGTATGTACCCTCTATCCCTACACTCTGAAGAGTTTTGATCAAGAAAGGATGCTGTACTTTGTCAAATGCTTTTTCTGCATCTATTGAGAGGATCATGTGATTCTTGTTTTTTCTTTTGTTAATGTATTGTATCACGTTGATTGATTTGCGGATGTTGAACCAACCTTGCAGCCCAGGGATAAATCCCACTTGGTCGTGGTGAATAATCCTTTTAATGTACTGTTGGATCCTATTGGCTAGTATTTTGGTGAGAATTTTTGCATCCATGTTCATCAGGGATATTGGTCTGTAATTCTCCTTTTTGATGGGGTCTTTGTCTGGTTTTGGGATCAAGGTAATGCTGGCCTCATAAAATGAGTTTGGAAGTTTTCCTTCCATTTCTATTTTTTGGAACAGTTTCAGAAGGATAGGTATTAATTCTTCTTGAAATGTTTGGTAGAATTCCCCTGGGAAGCCATCTGGCCCTGGGCTTTTGTGTTTTGGGAGATTTTTGATGACTGCTTCTATTTCCTTAGTGGTTATAGGTCTGTTCAGGTGTTCTATTTCTTCCTGGTTCAGTTTTGGTAGTTGATACATCTCTAGGAATGCATCCATTACTTCCAGGTTATCTAATTTGCTGGCATAGAGTTGCTCATAATATGTTCTTATAATTGTTTGTATTTCTTTGGTGTTGGTTGTGATTTCTCCTCTTTCATTCATGATTTTGTTGATTTGGGTCATTTCTCTTTTCTTTTTGATAAGTCTGGCCAGGGGCTTATCAATCTTGTTAATTCTTTCAAAGAACCAGCTCCTAGTTTCGTTGATCTGTTCTACTGTTCTTTTGGTTTCTATTTCATTGATTTCTGCTCTGATCTTTATTATTTCTCTTCTCCTGCTGGGTTTAGGCTTTATTTGCTGTTCTTTCTCCAGCTCCTTTAGGTGTAGGGTTAGGTTGTGTACTTGAGACCTTTCTTGTTTCTTGAGAAAGGCTTGTATTGCTATATACTTTCCTCTTAGGACTGCCTTTGCTGTATCCCAAAGATTTTGAATAGTTGTGTTTTCATTTTCATTGGTTTCCATGAATTTTTTTAATTCTTCTTTAATTTCCTGGTTGACCCATTCATTCTTCAGTAGGATGCTCTTTAGCCTCCATGTATTTGAGTTCTTTCTGACTTTCCTCTTGTGATTGAGTTCTAGTTTCAAAGCATTGTGGTCTGAAAATAGGCAGGGGATGATCCCAATCTTCTGGTACCGGTTGAGACCTGATTTATGACCTAGGATGTGATCTATTCTGGAGAATGTTCCATGGGCACTAGAGAAGAATGTGTATTCCGTTGCTTTGGGATGGAATGTTCTGAATATGTCTGTGAAGTCCATTTGGTCCAGTGTGTCATTTAAAGTCTTTATTTCCTTGTTGATCTTTTGCTTAGACGATCTGTCCATTTCAGTGAGGGGGGTGTTAAAGTCCCCCACTATTATTGTATTGTTGTCGATGTGTTTCTTTGCTTTTGTTATTAATTGCCTTATATAATTGGCTGCTCCCATGTTAGGGGCATAGATATTTACAATTGTTAGATCTTCTTGTTGGATAGACCCTTTAAGTATGATATAGTGTCCTTCCTCATCTCTTATTACAGTCTTTGGTTTAAAATCTAATTTGTCTGATATAAGAATTGCCACCCCAGCTTTCTTTTGGTGTCCATTAGCATGGTAAATGGTTTTCCACCCCCTCACTTTCAATCTGGGGGTGTCTTTGGGTCTAAAATGAGTCTCTTGCAGACAGCATATCGATGGGTCTTGTTTTTTAATCCAATCTGATAGCCTGTGTCTTTTGATTGGGGCATTTAGCCCATTTACATTCAGGGTAACTATTGAAAGATAGGAATTTAGTGCCATTGTATTGCCTGTAAAGTGACTGTTACTGTATATTGTTTGTGTTCCTTTCTGGTCTATGTTGCTTTTAGGCTCTCTCTTTGCTTAGAGGACCCCTTTCAATATTTGTTGTAGGGCTGGTTTCGTGTTTGCAAATTCCTTTAGTTTTTGTTTGTCCTGGAAGCTTTTTATCTCTCCTTCTATTTTCAATGACAGCCTAGCTGGATATAGTATTCTTGGCTGCATATTTTTCTCATTTAGTGCTCTGAATATGTCCTGCCAGTCCTTTCTGGCCTGCCAGGTCTCTGTGGATAAGTCTGTTGCCAATCTAATGTTTCTACCATTGTAGGTTACATATCTCTTCTCCCGAGCTGCTTTCAGGATTTTCTCTTTGTCTCTGAGACTCGTAAGTTTTACTATTAGATGTCGGGGTGTTGACCTATTTTTATTGATTTTGAGAGGGGTTCTCTGTGCTTCCTGGATTTTGATGCCTGTTTCCTTCCCCAAATTAGGGAAGTTCTCTGCTATAATTTGCTCCATTATACCTTCTGCACCTCTCTCTCTTTCTTCTTCTTCTGGGATCCCAATTATTCTAATGTTGTTTCGTCTTATGGTATCGTTTATCTCTCGAATTCTGCCCTCGTGATCCAGTAGTTGTTTATCTCTCTTTTTCTCAGCTTCTTTATTTTCCATCATTTGGTCTTCTATCTCACTGATTCTTTCTTCTGCCTCATTTATCCTAGCAGTTAGCGCCCCCATATTTGATTGCACCTCATTAATAGCCTTTTTGATTTCTACTTGGTTCGATTTTAGTTCTTTTACTTCTCCAGAAAGGGTTTCTCTAATAACTTCCATGTTTTTTTCAAGCCCAGCTAGTATCTTTAAAGTGATGATTCTGAACTCTAGATCTGACATCGTACTAATGTCCGTATTGAGTAGGTCCCTGGCAGTCGGTACTACCTCTTGTTCTTTTTGTTGAGGTGATTTTTTCCGTCTTGTCATTTTGTGCAGAGGAGAATAGATTAATGAGAGAACAAAATGCTAGCAGGGTAACAACGTCCCCAGAAAATATACTCTAAACAAATCAGAAAAGACCTGAAGCAGTGGGAAAAGAAAGGGAAAGAGAAAAAAGAAAAGGAAAGAAAAAAAGAAAAAAGAAAAAGATAAAGATAAAAACAAACAAAAGCAGAACAAAACAAAACAAAACAAAAACAGAATGTGATCAGATATGATCAGGCTGGATTATAGATCAGTGCCACACACTAGATTTTGGGTGTATTTTGGTCTGTTAAAAGAAAGTCCCTCCCAAAATTTTAAAGAAAGAAAAACTTATATATGTACAAAAATAAGGGTTGATATGATGAAGGGATGGAATGTGACTGTAAAGATGGAAATTATAAAAAATTTTTAAAAAGGATTTGATAAGTTGTTTGAAAAAAGAAAGAAGAGGATTAAAAAAAAAAAAAAAGAAAGAAAAAAGGGAGAGAATGTGATCAGGCAGGGGAGTAGAAAAAAACCATACACTAGAGATTTAGAGTATATTTTGATCTGTTAGAAGAAACTATCTCAAGATTTTAAAGAGAGAACAACTTATATATATATGCCAAAAATACGGGTAACTACTATGAAGGGATAGAATATGACTTTAAAAATGAAAAATAAAAATGTTTTTTTTTTTAAAAAAGGGATTGATAAGATGTTGGTTGAAAAAGGGAAAAAGAAAAATTCAAAAAAAAAAGAAAAAAGGAAAAAAGAAAAAAAGACAGTTAAAAAAAATAATTAACTTTGAAAGACTAAAGAATCATGGTAAAAAAGCCATGAATTCTATGTGCAGTGTTCCCCTAGCGCTGGAGTTCTGCCGTTCTCATTGATCGGTAAACTTGGTCTTGGCTGGCTGTTCTCGCTGATCTTCTGGGGGAGGGGCCTGTTGCCGTGGTTCCCAAATGTCTTTGCCGGAGGCAAAATTGCCCCGCCCTTTCCGGTCCGGGCTAAGTAATCTGCTCGGGTTTGCTCTCCGGAGCTTTTGTTCCCTGCAAGCTCTCCGTACAGCTTTGGAGGCGGAGAGTGAAAATGGCGGCCTCCCAGTCTCCGCCCCGGCGGAGCCAAGAACTCAGGGTCCCGCTCCTCAGGGAGCCCCCAGAGAAAAGCCGTCAGTCACTCCCGTCTCCCCGGTCTCCGGCCACACTCCGCGCTCACCCGGCCTGTGACCGAGCGTTTCTATCTGGCACCCGACCCCGGGTGGAGTCTCCAAACCCAGCAGATCCCCGCGGTGCGCTCCCGCACCTCTCCTCCTGGGGGAAGAAGGTGAGTCTCCCCGGATCTGCCGCTTGTTGGGTCCCTGCTGGAGGAGCAGTGGCCCGACTGTGCCGCGGATCACGGTTTATGGCAACCCCGAGCTGAGAGCCCGCGCCTGGGCTCCGTCTCTGCAGCCGGCTTCCCTGCTCCGATACCTGGGAGCTCTGCCGCACTCAGGCACCCCCGGTCTTTCTGTGACCCCGAGGGTCCTGAGACCACACTGTCCCGCGAGGGTTCCACCCCCCACTTCGCCACCAGAGTGCCGTCCCTCAGCGGAGCAGACTTCTAAAAGTTCCGACTTTGTGCTCCGTGGCTCTATCACTTGCCAGAAGCGGCCGTGGGAGGCCCCTCCCCCGCCGTCTATCCTCCCGAATATCGCCTCGGATTCACTTCTCCGCACGTCCTACCTTCCAGAAAGTGGTCACTTTTCTGTTCAGAGAGTTGTTGCTCTTCTTTTCTTTGATCTCCTGTTGAGTTTGTAGGTGTTCAGAATGGTTTGATCCCTATCCAGCTGAATTCCTGAGAGGAGACGAAATCCAGGTCTCCTACTCCTCCGCCATCTTGCTCTGTTGGGAGATTTTTGATGACTGCTTCAATTTCCTTAGTGGTTATAGGTCTGTTCAGGTTTTCTATTTCTTCCTGGTTCAGTTTTGGTAGTTGATACATCTCTAGGAATGCATCCATTTCTTCCAGGTTATCGAATTTGCTGGCATAGAGTTGCTCATAATATGTTCTTATAATTGTTTGTATTTCTTTGGTGTTGGTTGTGATCTCTCCTCTTTCATTCATGATTTTATTAATTTGGGTTATTTCTCTCTTTTTTTTTTTTGGATAAGTCTGGCCAGGGGTTTATCAATCTTGTTAATTCTTTCAAAGAACTAGCTCCTAGTTTCGTTGATCTGTTCTACTGTTCTTTTGGTTTCTATTTCATTGATTTCTGCTCTGATCTTTATTATTTCTCTTCTCCTGCTGGGCTTAGGCTTTATTTGCTGTTCTTTCTCTAGCTTCTTTAGGTGTAGGGTTAGGTTGTGTATTTGAGACCTTTCTTGTTTCTTTAGAAAGGCTTGTATTGCTATATACTTTCCTCTTAGGACTGCCTTTGCTGCATCCCAAAGATTTTGAACAGTTGTGTTTTCATTTTCATTGGTTTCCATGAATTTTTAAAATTCTTCTTTAATTTCCTAGTTGACCCATTCATTCTTTAGTAGGATGCTCTTTAGCCTCCATGTACTTGAGTTCTTTCCAACTTTCCTCTTGTGATTGAGTTCTAGTTTCAAAGCTTTGTGGTCTGAAAATATGCAGGGAATGATCCCAGTCTTTTGGTACCAGTTGAGACCTGATTTGTGACCTAGGATGTGATCTATTCTGGAGAATGTTCCATGGGCACTAGAGAAGAATGTGTATTCTGTTGCTTTGGGATGGAATGTTCTGAATATATCTGTGAAGTCCATTTGGTCCAGTATATCATTTAAAGTCTTTATTTCCTTGTTGATCTTTTTCTTAGATGATCTGTCCATTTCAGTGAGGGGGGTGTTAAAGTCCCCTTCTATTATTGTATTGTTGTCGATGTGTTTCTTTGCTTTTGTCATTAATTGCCTTATATAATTGGCTGCTCCCATGTTAGGGGCATAGATATTTACAATTGTTAGATCTTCTTGTTGGATAGACCCTTTAAGTAGGATATAGTGTCCTTCCTCATCTCTTATTACAGTCTTTGATTTAAAATCTAATTTGTCTGATATAAGGATTGCCACCCCAGCTTTCTTTTGGTGTCCATTAGCATAGTAAATGGTTTTGCACCCCCTCACTTTCAATCTGGGGGTGTCTTTGGGTCTAAAATGAGTCTCTTGGAGACAGCATATCAATGGGTCTTGTTTTTTTAATCCAATCTGATAGCCTGTGTCTTTTGATTGGGGCATTTAGCCCATTTACATTCAGGGTAACTATTGAAAGATATGAATTTAGTGCCATTGTATTGCCTGTAAGGTGACTGTTGCTATATATTGTCTGTGTTCCTTTCTGGGCTATGTTGCTTTTAGGCTTTCTCTTTGCTTAGAGGACCCCTTTCAATATTTCTTGTAGGGCTGGTTTCGTGTTTGCAAATTCCTTTAGTTTTTGTTTGTCCTGGAAGCTTTTTATCTCTCCTTCTATTTTCAATGACAGCCTAGCTGGATATAGTATTCTTGGCTGCGTATTTTTCTCGTTTAGTGCTCTGAATATATCATGCCAGTCCTTTCTGGCCTGCCAGGTCTCTGTGGATAAGTCTGTTGCCAATCTAATGTTTCTACCATTGTAGGTTACAGATCTCTTCTCCCGAGCTGCTTTCAGGATTTTCTCTTTGTCTCTGAGACTCGTAAGTTTTACTATTAGATGTTGGGGTGTTGCCCTATTTTTATTGATTTTGAGAGGGGTTCTCTGTGCCTCCTGGATTTTGATGCCTGTTTCCTTCCCCAAATTAGGGAAGTTCTCTGCTATAATTTGCTCCAATATACCTTCTGCCCCTCTCTCTCTTTCTTCTTCTTCTGGGATCCCAATTATTCTAATATTGTTTCATCTTATGGTATCGCTTATCTCTCGAATTCTGCCCTCGTGATCCAGTAGTTGTTTATCTCTCTTTTTCTCAGCTTCTTTATTTCCCATCATATGGTCTTCTATATTACTGATTCTCTCTTCTGCCTCATTTATCCTAGCAGTTAGTGCCCCCATTTTTTATTACACCTCATTAATAGCCTTTTTGATTTCAACTTGGTTAGATTTTAGTTCTTTTATTTCTCCAGAAAGGGTTTCTCTAATAACTTCCGTGCTTTTTTCAAGCCCAGCTAGTATCTTTAAAATCATCATTCTGAACTCTAGGTCCAACATCGTACTAATGTTCGTATTGAGTAGGTCCCTGGCAGTCGGTACTACCTCTTGTTCTTTTTGTTGAGGTGATTTTTCCGTCTTGTCATTTTGTCCAAAGAATAGATGAATGAGAGAACAAAATGCTAACAGGGTAACAATGTCCCCAGAAAATATACTCTAAACAAATCAGAAAAAACCTGAAGCTGGGGGAAAAGAAAGGGAAAGAAAGAAAAAAGAAAAAATAAAAACAAACAAAAACAGAACAAAACAAAAAAACAGAATATGATCAAATATGATCAGGCTGGTGCATAGATCAGTGCCACACACTAGATTTTGGGTGTATTTTGGTCTGTTAGAAGAAAGTGCCTCCCAAAATTTTAAAGAAAGAAAAACTTATGTATGTACAAAAATAAGGGTTGATACGATGAAGGGATGGAATATGACTATAAAGATGAAAATTATAAAAAATTTTATAAAAGGAATTGATAAGAAGTTGTTTGAAAAACCAAAGAAGAGCATTAAAAAAAAAAGGGAGAGAATGTGATCAGGCAGGAGATTAGAACAAGCCATAAACTAGAGATTTAAGGTATATTTTGATCTGTTAGAAGAAACTGTATCTCAAAATTTTAAAGAGAGAACAACTTATATATATATCCCAAAAATAAGGGTAACTACTATGAAGGGATAGAATATGACTCTAAAAATGAAAAATAAAAATGTGTTTTAAAAAAGGGATTGATAAGACATTGGCTGAAAAAGGGAAAAAGAAAAATTAAAAAAAAAGAAGACAGTTAAAAAAAATTAACTTTGAAAGGCTAAAGAATCATGCTAAAAAAGCCATGAATTCTATGTGCAGTGTTCCCCTAGCGCTGGAGTTCTGCCGTTCTCATTGATCGGTAAACCTGGTCTTGGCTGGCTGTTCTCGCTGATCTTCTGGGGGAGGGGCCTGTTGCCGTGGTTCCCAAATGTCTTTGCGGGAGGCGGAATTGCTCCGCCCTTGCTGGTCTGGGCTAAGTAATCCTCTCGGGTTTGCTCTTGGGAGCTTTTGTTCCCTGCAAGCTTTCCGTGCAGCTTTGGAGGACGAGAGGGAAATGGCGGCCTCCCAGTCTCCTCCCCGGAGGAGGCGAGAACTCGGGGTCCCACTCCTCAGTGTGCCCCTAGAGAAAAGCAGTCAGTCACTCCCGTCTCCCCGGTCTCCGGCCACACTCTGCTCACCCGGCCTGTGAGCGAGCGTTTCTATCTCTGGCACCCGACCCCGCGTGGAGTCTCCAAACCCAACAGATCCCTGTGGTGCGCTCCCAGGCTGCTCCTCCCGGGGGAGGAAGGGGAGTGTCCCCGGATCTGCCGCTTGTTGGGTCCCTGCTGGAGGAGCAGTGGCCCGACTGTGCCGCGGATCACGGTTTATGGCAACCCCGAGCTGAGAGCCCGCGCCTGGGCTCCGTCTCTGCAGCTGGCTTCCCCGCTCCGATACCTGGGAGCTCTGCCGCACTCAGGCACCCCCGGTCTTTCTGTGACCCCGAGGGCCCTGAGACCACACTGTCCCGCGAGGGTTCCACTCCCCGCTTAGCCACGGGAGCGACGTCCTCAGTGGAGTCGACTTCTAAAAGTTCCGATTTTGTGCTCCGCAGCTCTATCACTTGCCAGAAGCGGGGGACGGAGGCGATCTATCATCCTGAATATCGCCTTGGATTCCCTTCTCCTCATGTCCTACCTACCAGAAAGTGGTCGCTTTTCTGTTCAGAGAGTTGTTGCTATTCTTTTCTTCGATCTCCTGTTGAGTTTGTAGGTGTTCAGAATGGTTTGATCCCTATCCAGCTGAATTCCTGAGAGGAGACGAAATCCAGGTCTCCTACTCCTCCACCATCTATGATTCTTTCACATTTTCAACGGTAAAGTTGAACCAGACTTGGAAGCTGGATTACAGGTATTGGCCTAATGAATAAGGCATACTCAAATTCAGATACCTGGTCCACCCGTCCAAGATTACCACTTTCAAAGCAAGCATCAAAGATAAGATGCCTTTCTTGGACTGTCCACAGTATCCAGATGGAAGGACCATATATTTGCTCATATTCCCTCCGATGGCATCATCATTTCCCATATCATCGCCTCTCCTTTTCTCCTTTCTGCTGTCTGGCAGAGGATGGCTGAATCTCTAGCAATCTTGAACTCTGAAACATTTTATTCTGCCTCAGGCACCGTCTGGCTCCGCTCCGCCATTTTTTGTTGTCCCTCCGCCTCTAAGCCCACGCGAAAATCACGGGGCAGTGGGGAGCGGGCGGCGGAATCCGCGGGCTGACTGAGCTCCCTCAGGAAGAGGCTACGCCACGGTTGCCAAGGCAGCGGCTTGCCGGCGGGCAAGCAGGAGGTGCGAGGCTGGGGGGAGGCTCTACTATCATATTTTAAACTTCCATATGTCCCTCCCCTCTAGCGTTCCTATTTATTTATTTATTTATTTAAAGATTTTTATTTATTTATTTGACAGAGAGAGACACAGCGAGAGAGGGAACACAAGCAGGGGGAGAGGGAGAAGCAGACTCCCTGCTGAGCAGGGAGCCCTATGCGGGGCTCGATCCTAGGACCCTGGGATCATGACCTGAGCCAAAGGCAGACGCTTAACGACTGAGCCACCCAGGCGCCCCTAGTGTTCCTTTTTAATAATGCCCTGCTCTTGCTACATGCATAAAGGAATTTTTTAATTGTCTTCTGAAGTTTCCATCTTCTGACATACTATTTCCTCTAAGTTAATGCTTCCCTTTGATTTGGTTATGTATTTCTTGGTAAGGACTTTCAGCAGCCCTCTATGAATCTTTGGATGATTATTTCTATATGAGTGAGGTTCTCTTAGCTTTTGGATGTCTGAATATATTTTTATTTTGCTCTTATTTTAATAAGAATTTCACTAGGTAAAAAATTCTACTTTGACAGCTACTTTCTCTTAGCACTTTGAATATTTTGATTTGTTAGCTTCTTATTTCTGGTATTTATTATTGTTGATGAGAAATACATTGTCATTTTATTATTATACTTTTTCATTGTATCTCTGATAGTTTTAAGATTATATTTTTCAATTTCCTTTATTTTTCTACTATGTCTAGTTTGGACAATTATTTTTTTTTTTTTTTTTTTAAAGATTTTATTTATTTATTTGAGAGAGAGAATGAGATAGAGAGAGAGAGCATGAGGGGGGAGGGTCAGAGGGAGAAGCAGACTCCCTGCTGACAGCAGGGAGCCCGATGCGGGACTCGATCCCGGGACTCCAGGATCATGACCTGAGCCGAAGGCAGTCGCTTAACCAACTGAGCCACCCAGGCGCCCTAGTTTGGACAATTATTATTGTTGTTTTAAAATTTGTCTTGCTTGGCATTCAGAAAGGGCTCCAGATATGATATTTTATATATATTTTAAAACTGAGAAACTTTTAGTAATAATATCTTTAAATACTGTCTGTCAGACTTTTCCTTCATTCTCCTCACCTGAAATTCCTATTAAACCTGGTTTCTCTCTCTCTCTTTTGTTTTTTTTTTAAGATTTTTTTTTTTTAACTTTATTTGACAGAGAGAGAGAGCACAATCGGGGGGAGCGGCAGATGAGAGGGAGAAGCAGGCCCCCCGCTGAGCAGGGAGCCAGATGCAGGGCGCCAGATGCAGGGCTTAATCCCAGGACTGCAAGTTCATGACCTGAGCTGAAAGTAGATGCTTAACTGACTGAGCCACCCAGGTGCCCCTAAACCTGGTTTCTCTTTATAGTTATTAATATGTTTTTAATATGTTTTCCCCCTTTTAATATGTTGTTCAATATGTTTTTAATATGTTTGTCTCCTTATTTTGCATTCCATTTAGGGTATCTATGTAATTTATCATGCAAATGAGACACTTTTCGGAGCAAAAAAGGACACTACAATGATTAAATTTATGTTATTAGTAAATATGAATTTATTAGATGAAAATTTTTATTATTTTTGGTAGACTGATAAAATAGATCTGTTCAAAAATTATCTTAAAAATGTGGTGCACTGTTGGTGGGAATGTAAATTGGTGCAACCACTGTAGAAAATAGTATGGAGGTTTCTCAAAAAATTAAAAATAGAAATACCATATGATCCAGTAATTCCACTGCTGGGTATTTACCAAAGAAAATGAAAACACTAATTTGAAAAGATATATGTATTATTTTTACTGAAGCATTATTTATAATAGCCAAGATATCTATCAATGGATGGATAAAGAAATTTTGATATATATATCATATATATGTGATATCTATAACATATATATGTGATATATGTAATGGAATGGATATTATATATACATATAATATATATATACACACACACCCACACACACACACACAATGGAATATTATGCAGCCATAAAAAGAATGAAATCTTGTCATTTGTGACAACATGGATGGACCCAGAAGGTATTATGTTAAGTGAAATAAGTCAGTCAGAGAAAGACAAATACCATATGATTTCACTTATGTGTGGAATCTAAAAAATAAGACAAAACAAAAACAGACTCATAAATACAGAGACCAAACTAATGGTTGTCAGAGGGGAAGAGGGTAAAAGGATGGGTGAAATAGATGAAGGGGATTAAGAGGTACAAACTTCCAGTTATGAAACAAACTAGTCAAGAGGATAAAAAGTATAGCATAGAGAATGTAGTCAATAATGAGGTGATAATTTTATACAGTGACATATGGTAACTGTACTTATCATGGTAAGCATTGATGTATTAAGCATGGTAAGCATGGTGTATAGAATTGTCAAATCATTTTGTTGTACACCGGTACTAATATGACATTGCGTGTCAACTATATTTCAATTAAGTTTTTCTAAAAACCATATATCCTTTTTAAAAAATTTAAATTCAGTTAGCCAACATATAGTACATCATTAGTTTCAGATGTAGTATTCAATAATTTATCAGTTGCATATAACACCCAGTGCTCATCACATTGTGTGCCCTACTTAATGTCCACCATCCAGTTTTACCCCATACCCCCCTTCCCCTCCAGCAACCCTCAGTTTGTTTCCTATAGTTAAGAGTCTCTCATGGTTTTTCTCCCTCTCTGATGACTTCCCTTTAATTTTCCCTCCCTTACCTTATGATCCTCTGTGCTGTTTCTTATATTCCACATATGAGTGAAACCATATGATAATTGTCTTTCTCTGACTTATTTCACTCAGCATAATACCCTCCAGTTCCATCCACATCGATGTAAATGGTAAATATTCATCCCTTCTGATGGCTGAGTAATATTGCATTGTATTTATATACCACATCTTCTTTATCCATTCATCTGTCAATGGACATCTCAGCTCTTTCCACAGTTCGGCTATTGTGGACATTGCTGCTATTAACATTGGGGAGCAGGTGCCCCTTCGGATCATTCCATTTGTATCTTTGGGGTAAGTACCTGGTAGTGCAATTTCTCGGTCTTAGGGTAGCTCTATTTTTAACTTCTTGAGGAACCTCCATACTGTTTTCTAGAGTGGCTGTACCAGCTTACATTCCCACCAACAGTGTAAGAGGGTTCCTCTTTCTCCACATCCTCGCCAACATTTGTTGTTTCCTGTCTAGTTAATTTTAGCCGTTCTGACTGGTGTAAGGTGGTATCTCATTGTGGTTTCGATTTGTATTTCCCTGATGGCAAGTGATGTGGAGCATTTTTTCATGTGCCTGTTGGCCATTTGTATGTCTTTGGAGAAATGTCTGTAAGTGTCTTCTGCCCATTTCTTGACTGGATTATTTGTAAAAACCATATATCCTTGATCTCTAGAGTAAAAGGAAAAGCACTTTCTTGTACTGACTAACTGAACATTAAGAATAATACAAACAGACAACTTTTCTGTTACAAATTCATGTACTTTAATGAGTTTATTAGTCACGTTTATTTCCAATGCCGTATAACTGATATTGTTTTGAATAACATGTTTTTAACACCTCTTATCTCTCTTATCTTCATAAAATTTCCTGAAATGTTATTCATAGTTGCATTTTATGGCTAATACATTTGAAATTGTTGACACCTTCAATGGACTATTTATTAAGAAAATAGTCTTTACAGGTGTTGAGATAATTAGAAAATTCTGTTAAACAGATGATACTCTCTGGTGCCTGGGTGGCTCAGTTAGTTAAGTGACTGCTTTCAGCTCAGGTCATGATCCCAGGGTCCTGGGATCAAGCCCTGCATTGGGCTTCCTCCTCAGTGGGGAGCCTGATTCTCCTTCTTCCTCTGCCACTCCCCCTGCTTGTGCTCTCTCTGAAATAAATAAATAAAATCTTAAAAAAAAAAAACAGATGATATTCTCAATTCTAACTTTTTTGGTACTAATTTATGTAAATGTTTTAGCTACCATTCAGAAAATATTTTATAAGACAAAATTCAAATACATTTTCCCTGTCCATGATCCTTCTGAATATTTCACTGATTTTAAATGCTGCATAATTCTCAATTTTATTTCATTGTAACATTATAATACAGAATATGCATTTACCCAGTCAAAAATAATAACTCCATTAAAGTATTGTTCTAGAAGTTGAGCTATTCTAAAACATAATTTTTAAATTAAATCTTCTGTACCATTGAGCATTCATGGTTTATTTTGTTCAGTGTCTTTTTCTTTCTATCCTTACTTGTGTAGGGATAAATGTCAATGTCTTCCTACTTATGAGTTGTTTTTCAATCATTGTAATTTATTGAAAGTTTTAAAAAGTGTTTTTTGCTCCATTTGCTTAAAAATTGGATTACACATTTCCCTCTGATTCTACATAAAATGTAGAGTAGTCCCCCCTTATCAGTGGGGTATGTTTCAAGACCCTCAGTGGATGCCTGACACTGCAGATAGTACCAAATATACTACGATTTTTCCTATACATCTAGACCTATGATAAAGTCTAATTTATAAATTAGTCACAGCAAGAGATTACCACTAATAACTAATAATAAAATAGAACAATTATAACAGTGTACTGTAATAAAAGTTATATTGAATCTGAACATATTGAATAAAAGTTATATGAATCTGGTCTCTTTTCTCAGAATATCTTCTTGTACTATACTCCCCCTTTTTCTTCTTGTGATGTGAGAGGATAAAACACCTACATGATGAGATGAAAGTGAGGTGAATGACATAAGATTGTGACACAGTATTAGGCTGCTATTGACCTTCTGACAATGTTGTCAGACTTTGGTTGCCCAAAAGTGTGCAAATGAAACCACAGAAAGTGAAAATGAGGCTAAGGGCAGGCTACTGTAGTCAGAATTTACAGGAATTGTTTAACAAAATTTTCGATATAATTGTAGGCGACTTAGGTCATTTATAAAACAGTTCTTCAAAGATTTGAACATATCTTTTTTTTTTTAAAGATTATTTATTTATTTATTTGACAGAGAGAGACACAGCGAGAGAGGGAACACAAGCAGGGGGAGAGGGAGAAGCAGGCCTCCTGCCAAGCAGGGAGCCCGATGTGGAGCTCAATCCCAGGACTCTGGGATCATGACCTGAGCCGAAGGCAGACGCTTAACGACTGAGCCACCCAGGCACCCTGATTTGAACATATCTAAAGTATGACTAATGAGAAGAAGCAATGGGAGAAAGTGTGTATTGCCATGCAACAAATATAGGAGTGCATCTTTTTGAATTAGTGTTTTCATATTATTTGGATAAATATTCAGTAGTGGAATTACTGGATCATATAGTAATTCTATTAAGTTTTTGAGGACCCTCCATACTGTTTTCCGTAGTGGCTGCACCAGATCGCATTCCCACCAACAGTACATGAGGGTTTCTTTTTCTCCACATCCTCGCCAACACTTGTTGTTTCTTGTGTTTTTTGATTTTATCCATTCTGACAAGTGTGAGGTGATACCTTATTTGATTTGCATTTCTCTGGTGATGAGTGATGTTGAATATCTTTTCATGTGTCGTTGGCCACCTGTGTGTCTTCTTTGGAGAAATGTCTGTTCATGTCTTCTTTCCATTTTTTAATTGGATTATTATTTATGTTTGGTGTTGAGTTTTGTAAGTTCTTTATATATTTTGGATACTAACCCCTTATTAGATATGTCATTTGTAAATATCTTCTGCCATTCAGAAGGTTGCCTTTTTGTTTTGCCAGTAGTTTCCTTTGTTGTGCAGAAGCTTTTTATTTTGGTGTAGTCCCAATAGTTTATTTTTGCTTTTGCTCCCCTTGCCTCAGGAGACATATCTAAAATATGTTGCTACAGCTGATGTCAGAGAAATTACTGCCTGTGCTCTCTTCTAGGATCATTATGGTTTCAGGTCTTACATTTAGGTTTTAATCCATTCTGAGTTTATTTTTATGTATAGTGTAAGAGAGTGGTCCAGTGTCATTCTTTTGCATGCAACTGTCCAATTTTCCCAACACCATTTGTTGAAGAGATTGTCTTTTCCCCGTTACGTATTCTTGCCTCCTTTGTCAAAGATTAATTGACCATATAATCGTGTTTATTTTTTTTTCTGGACTCTCTACTCTGTTCTATTGATCTATGTATCTGTTTTTATGCCACTACCATACCGTTTTGATTACAGCTTTGTAGTATATCTTGAAATCTGGAATTGTGATATCTCTAGTTTTGTTTTTCTTTTTCAAGATTGCTTTGGCTATTCAAGGATCATTGTGATTCCATACAAATTTTAGGATTATTTGTTCTATTTCTGTGAAAATCCCTTTGGTATTCTGATAGAGATTGCATTAAATCTGTAGATTGCTTTGTGTAGTATGGACATTTTAACAATATTGGTTCTCCCAATCCATGAGCATGGAATATCTTTCTATTTGTTTGTGTCATCTTTGATTTCTTTTTTTTTTTAAGATTTTATTTATTGGGGTGCCTGGGTGGCTCAGTTGTTAAGCGTCTGCCTTAGGCTCAGGTCATGATCCCAGAGTCCTGGGATTGAGCTCCACATCGGGCTCCCTGCTCTGCAGGAAGCCTGCTTCTCCCTCTCCCACTCCCCCTGCTTGTGTTCCCTCTCTCACTGTGTCTCTCTGTCAAATAAATAAAAGATTTTATTTATTTATTTGACAGAGAGAGAGAGCACAAACAGAGGGAGCAGCAGGCAGAGGGAGAAGGAGAAGCAGGCTCCCCACTGAGCAGGGAGCCTGTTGTGGGACTCGATCCCAGGACTCTGGGATCATGACCTGAGCCAAGGGCAGTTGCTTAACTGACTGAGCCACCCAGGCGCCCCTCATCTTCAATTTCTTTCATCAGTATTTTACAATTTTCAGAGTACAGGTCTTTTACCTCCTTGGTTAAGTTTATTCCTAGGTATTTTACTATTTTTGGTGCAGTTGTAAATGGCATTGTTTTCTTAATTTCTCTTTCTGCTACTTCATTATTAGTGTATAGAAATACAGTAGATTTCTGTATATTGATTCTGTATCCTGTGATCTTATTGAATTAATTTATCAGTTCTAGTAGTTTTTTGGTGGAGTCTTTAGGGTTTTCTATATATGGTATCATGTCATCTGCACATAGTGAAAGTTTTATTTCTTTCTTCCCAATTTGGATGACTTTTATTTCTTTTTCTTGTCTGACTGCTGTGTCTAGGACTTCCATCCAGTACTATGTTGAATAAAAGTGGTGAATAAAAATCTCTCAGTTTTTCACCATTGAGTATGATGTTAGCTGCAGGTTTTTCATATTATGTTGAAACATGTTTTTATTATATTGAGGTATGTTCCCTCTAGACATAATTTGTTGAGGGTTTTTATCATGAATGGATGTTTTACTTTGTCAAATGCTTTTTCTTCATCTATTGAAATGATCATATAGTTTTTATCCTTTCACTTGTTGATGTGATGTATCATGTTGGTTGATTTGCAAATATTGAACCACCCTTACATCCTGGGAATAAATCCTTCTTGATCATGGTGAATTTTTTTTTTTTTAATGTATTGTTGTTAGATTTAGTTTGCTAATATTTTGTTGAGGATTTTTGCATCTATGTTCATCAGAGATATTGGCCTGTAGTTCTCTCTCTCTCTCTCTCTCGTAATGTCTTTATCTGGTTTTGGTGTCAGGGTAATGCTGGCCTCATGGAATGAATTTGGAAGTTTTCCTTACTTTTTGGAATAGTTTGAGAGGAATAGTTATTAGTTCTTCTTCAAATGTTTGGTAGAATTCACCTGGGAAGCCTCTGGTCCTGGACTTTTTTTTTTGTTGGGGGTTCTTTGATTACTGGTTCAATTTTGTTACTGGTATTGGTCTGTTAAAATTTTCTATTTCTTCTTGATTCAGTTTTGGGAGGTTATGCTTCCAGGAATTTATCCATGTCTTCTAAGATGTCCAATTTTTTGGAATATAATTTTTCATAATATTGTTATAATCCTTTGTATTTCTGTGGTGTTGGTTGTTATTCCTCCTCTTTCATTTCTGATTTTGTTTATTTGAGTCCTCGCTCTCTCTCTTTTTTATTTGATGAGTATGGCTAAAGGTTTATCAATTTTGTTACTCTTTTCAAAGAACCAGCTCCTGATTTCGTTGACCTGTTCTACTGTTCTTTTTTAGTTTCTATTTAGTTTATTTCTGCTCTCATCTTTATTATTTCCTTCCTTTATTATTTCCTTCCTTCTACTGGTTTGGGGTTTTGTTTGTTCTTCTTTCCTTACCTCCTTTAGGTATAAGGTTAAGTTGTTTATTTGAGATTTTTCTTGAGGTAGGCCTGTATTGCTAAAAACTTCCCTCTTAGAACAGCTTTTGCTGTATCCAAAAGATTTTGGACTGTTTGTTTTTATTTTCATTTGTCTTTATGTATTTTTTCATTTCCTCTTTGATTTCTTTGTTGACCCATTCATTGTTTAGTGGCATGTTATATAACCTCCGTGTATTTGTGCTCTTTCCAGATTTTTTCTTGTGGTTCATCTCTAGTTTCATGGTGTTGTGGTCAGAAAAGATGCATAGTATGACTTTGATTTTTTTTGAATTTGTTAAGACTTATTTTGTGGTTTAACATGTGATCTATTCTGGTGAATGTTCCATGTACACTTGAAAAGAATGTGTATTCTGCTGCTTTAGGATAGAATGTTCTGAATAAATCTGTTTAATCCATCTGGTCCAATGTGTCATTCACAGCCACTGTTTCCTTGTTGATTTTCTTTTTGGATGATCTATCCATTGATGTAATTGTGGTGTTAAAGTCTTCTACTATTATTGTATTACTATTGATTACTTCCTTTATGTTATTAGCTGCTTTATGTATTTGGGTATTCCCATGTTGGGTGCAAAATATTTACAATTTTTATATCTTCTTGTTGGATTGTTCTGTTTATGATTATGTAGTGTCTTTGTCTCTTGTCCCAGTCTTTCTTTGAAGGTTTATTTTTGTCTGTCATAAGTATTACTACCCCGGCTTTCTTTTCACGTCCATTTGCATGATAAATGCTTTTCCATCCCTTCACTTCCAATGTGCATGTGTCTTTAGGCCTGAAATGAGTCTCTTGTAGGCAACATACAGAAGAGTCTTGCTTTTTTATGCATTGCATCTCCCTATGTCTTTTGACTGGGGTGTTTAGTCCATTTACATTCAAAGTAATTATGGATAGGTATGTACTCATTGCCATTTTGTTACTTGTTTTGTGCTTGTTTTTGTAGTTCTCTGTTCTTCTCTTGCTGTGTTCTCTCATGGTTTGCTAGCTTTCTTTAGTGATATACTTGGATTCCTTCTCTTTATTTTTTGCATATGTATTACCAGTTTTTGATTTGTAGTTACCTTTAGGTTTATATATAACATATTATTCACATAGCAGTCTATACTAAGTTGATGGTCACTTAAATTTGAACCCATTCTAAAAGCACTAAAATTTCACTCCTCACTCCCCCCCCCCCCCTTTACATTTTAGGTATATGGTGTCATGCTTTACATCCTTTTATTTTGTGATTCCCTTAACTGATTTTTATAGATATACTTAATTTTACTGCTTTTTTTCTTTCTGTTTTTCTTACTCCTGCTTATGGTCTTTCCTTTCCACTTAAAGAGTCCCCTTTAACATTTAACATTTCTTGTAGGGCTAGTTTAGTGGTCATGAATTCCTTCAACTTTTGTTTGTCTGGGAAGCCCTTTATCTCTCATTTTATTCTGAATGATAGCCTTGCTGGATAGAGTACTTTTGGCTGCATTTTTTTCTTTTAGCACTTTGAATGTATCATGCCACTCCCTTCTGGCCTGCAAAGTGTCTGCTGAAAAATCAGCTGATAGCCCTATGGGGTTTCCCTTATATATAATGTTTTCTTTTCTCTTGCTGCTTTTAAACTTCTCTGTTTATCACTACTTCCTGTCATTTTAATTACTCTGTGTCTTGGTGTGGACCTCATTTGGTTGATTTTGCTGGGGGCTCTTTGTGCCTCCTGGATCTGGATTTCTGTTCCCTTCCCCAGATTCAGGAAGTTTTCAGCTATTTGTTTCTTCAAATAAATTTCCTACCCCCTTTTCTGTCTCTTTTCCTTCCAGGATCCCTAAAACAAACGTGAAAGTTGTTATGCTTGATGGGTGTTGTTGAGTTCCCTTAATCTGTTTCATTTCTTATTCTTTTTCTGCTGTTCAGCTTGATTGCTTTCCATTACTCTATCCTCTGGTCACTGACTTGTTCTTCTGCTTCCTTTAGCCTATTTATTCCATCTGATGTATTTTTAAGTTCGGTTATTGTGTTCTTTGTTTCTGATTGGTTCTTTTTTATGTTTTCTGTTCTTCTGCTTCCTTTAGCCTATTTTTTCCATCTGATGTATTTTTAAGTTCAGTTATTGTGTTCTTTGTTTCTGATTGGTTCTTTTTTATGTTTTCTATCTCTTTGTTGCGGGTCTTACTGAGGTCTTCTACCCTTTTCTTAAGTCCAGTGCGTATGCTCATGACCATTATTTTATTTTTTAAAAAAGATTTATTTATTTATTTGGGGGGGTAAAGGGGGAGGGAGAGAGAGTCTTAAGCAGACTCTAAACTCATTGTGGAGCCTGACGTGGGGCTCAGTCTCATGACCCTGAGATCATGACCTGAGCAGAAACCAAGAGTCAGATGCTTAACCGACTGTGCCACCCTTGCACCCCTATGACCATTACTTTAAATTCTCTATCAGGCATATTACTTATCTCCATTTTGTTGAGCTCTCTTGCTGTGATTTTGTCCTATTCTTTCATTTGAGACGTACTCCTCTGTCTCCTTATTTTGTCTAACACTCTGTGTGTGTTTCTATGTGTTAGTAAAGTCAGCTATCTCTCCTGCTCTTGAAAGTAGTGGCTTTATGAAGAAGAGGTCCTGTAGTGCCCTGTTGTGCAATGTTCTCTGTTCACCAGAACCTGGCACTTCAGGTTGTTTCCTGTGTGTTATATGCACCCTACTGTTGTGGCTGAGCCACTTTTGCCTTCAGTCCAGTTGTCTGTAATGGCTTTCTTTGCCTATTTAGTCACTCTATTGTTAGTGGGCCAGTCTGGGGCTGCCTGGGGCTTCAGTTGGGTGAGACCAGGTATTTTCCAGAGCTGCACTAGCACCAAACTGCAGGTCGCTCATGCTGTTTTGTCTCCTGTTAAGCTTTTGTTGATTGCCAGGGCCTGAGTAGATAAGTGACATCTCATTACCTTTGCTATGTTCCACTGGTTAGGAGGAAGTCATTGCTCCTGCCTGTTCTCAAGGGAAGGGAATTACACAAAAGCATGAATGTCAGGGGTAGGGATCATTGGGATTTTGGATTTTGGAAGGTGCTTACAGAGAGGCACTCTCCCATGACTCAGGACTTAAGTTCCTGGCAAAGAATACCTGGAACAAGTCTGATATTATGCTGGGGTGGCCCCTTAAATTTTGGAAATGTGGTGACCTAAAGAAAATAATGTGGATATGCTCAAACTGGTCAGAGTATTTAGGAAGGATTCAAAAGACTTAGTGAGTAGAGCATGCCAGAGTGGATGTATTATACAAGGCCAGAGAATCAATTAGATGACTTTGCTACTTGAGAAATCCCAAAAGACGTACCCGTTGGTAAAACAGTAAAGAATGCTAGTGGAAGGGTGGGGCACTGGAATTGTTAAGTTCATAGGTGAACTTCCTCTCTAGGTTGGGGTGGAGTAGAAAATGCTGCTATAGATCTACATTCCCTTGTATCAGTGGGGTTTATAGGATTCTGAACTAGCAGAGGCCTGGAATTGGCACTTAACTGTTGGAGACAAGGTTGTAATAATTAAAGTAACTGGCAGCAAAGCCAAAATTATAATGGGAACTTTTGCCAACAGGTATATTTGGTGATGGTTAGTTGACCGTGGTGTTCATAGGAGAAGGATGTGTGGAAAGACAGCAGGGGATTGTTTAACTTATATATACAAAAAGTTCAAGACTGAATAAGCAGAAAACTGATGTTGGCAAGCATAATGGCAAATCATAATCGTTCTCCTAGTTTCCAGACCAGAGTTAGCTCTCAGAGCCTGTTGATTCAAAGAGAGACTGGGTCCCCTTGAGGAAGTAACTTGCAACATCACAGCATGTGTTTGTAGTATATATTACTCAGTCTTTCTTCAAAGAGACTTCTGGTCATTCACCAGAATAATTATATCTGGAGAATGAGGAACTACCAATCTTTTGAGGATGTTGGATACTGGTTCTAAGCTGAGACTGACACCAAAATGCTATCATGCCTCCATGGTATAATGAGGCTTATGGAAGCCAGGAGATAAGTGGGGTCCAAGTCCATCTCAGAGTGAGTACATTTTTTCTTATGCTGTGGTCGTTTCTCTTGTCCCTAAATGCATAATTGGATGAATATAATAAACAGATGCAGAACCTTTACATAGGTTCCCTGACCTGTGGAGTAAGCACTATTATGATTGGAATGGCTAAGTGGAATCTGGTGAAATTGCATCCCCAAGCTAAGAAAGTAAGTCACAATTTATCTAGTGGGATGGTAGAGATAAGTGCCACACTTAAAGAATTAAAGGATGGTGGGTGGTGATCAGAATTATATCTCCTTTAACTCAGCAGTCTGGCTCATGCAAAGTCAAATGGATGAAAATGGGCCATGGCTGGCAACTGTAAACAAACAAATGAACAGACACACAAAAAAGTCCCTTGACAGCTGCCATATCAGATGTGGTATCTTTACAAGAATAGATAAGCATAATCTCTGGCACTTACTGTGTGGTTACTGATATGATTAATGCTCCTTTTTTTTCCTCATCAGATAAAAAGATCAAGAGCAGTTTGTTTGTCTGGATGGGCAGCCATACATATTCAGTTTTACCCTGGTACTATATGAACTTTCCTAATGCCTGTTATAATATGGGTACCTTGATCATCCTGACATTGAACAGAATACTGGTCCATATCTTGATGATATTGTATTAATTGGATCTGCTGAGCAGGAAGTGGCAATCACTGTAGATATTCTGGTAAGACACCTGTACAATGCACATCTTTAGGGGACTACCCCATCAGTGAAGTTTTTAGGGGTTCAGTGGTCTGGGGCATGCTAGAGGTTTTTTGTTTTGTTTTGTTTTTGTTTTTGTTTTTGTTTTTTTTTAGAGAGGGAGAGAGAGAATCCCAAGCTGGCCCAATGCAGGGCTTGATCACAACTCTGAGGTCATGACCTGAGCTGAAATCAAGAGTTGGATGCTTAACTGACTGAGCCACCTGGGTGCGCTAGAATATCTTTTCCAGAAAGTTATTGCACCTTGAATAACCTACCACTAAAAGAGAAGTGCAATACTTGGAAGACCTTGGATTTTGGAGGCAATATTTACTACACTTGTGAATGATACATTCAGTCACATTATTGGGTGACTCAAAAAGACACCTGTTTTAAGTGGTATCAGAGCATAAAAGGGTTTCTGTAGCAGGTTCAAACTTTGGCATGAGAAAAAGTTTACTTACTATGACTGAATTGTGTCCCTTCCAAAATTCATATGTTGATGCCCTAACCCTTCTCACCCTTCTGCTGACTGTATTGGAGATAGGGCCTTTAAGGAGGTGATTCAGGTTAAATGAAGTCATAAAGGTGGAGTCCTGTTAAGATAGGATGGTGCCTTTATAAGAAGAGAAAGACACCAGACCTCTCTCTTCACCATGTGAGAACACAGTGAGAAGGTACTGGTCTGCAAGCCAGGAAGAGGGCCCTCACAAGAACCCATGCTGGCACCCTCATCTTAGCCTTGTTGCCTCCAGAGCTGTGAGAAAATAAATTTCTGTTGTTTGAGCCACCCAGACTATGGTATTTTGTTATGGCAGTCTGAGCAAACTAAAATAAGTCCCTTTTATTTTGGCCATATCACTTGGCATATCCTATATGCTATGTGTTTAATCTTTCCTATGGTAGATTAAAGACACTGTGTGTAGTCTCTGGTAAGACCTAGGAAGAGAGTTGCAGAGTAGACCAATAGGATTCTGAAATACAATCATATCATATGCAGCATGGAACTATTTTTTTTTTTTTTTTTGGAAAGGAGCACATGGGCACTGTAGAGACCTAATACTTGACTGTGAAACACCAAGTGACTATGGGACCAGAGTATCCCATGATGACTTAGGTATTGGCTGACCCACAAATTATAAATTTGGGTGGGTACAGCAGCAATTCATCATACAATGGAAATAGCACAGTTGCAACTGGATCCAACTTGGTCCAGAGTTACAGAAAAAAGGTGGTTCTTCTCTCATGTCAACTACCTCTACTGCACTAACACTCCTCCTTCAGATTGGCCTGCAGCATCATGGGTGAGGGAATTCTTATAACTGGGTATTAGAGATAAAATACCCAGGTGTGGTTCACAAATGAGTTGGCTATCTGGATGAACCAAGGGATATGAGCTACAAAGTATGTGGTTCTTTGTGTCTCATGTTAATGCTCACAAGAAAGTATCTGACACAGAGGAGACATTGAACAATTAATTTGTTGGATAGGATGACTGGTTCAATGGTTATAAGGCAGCTTCTGTTCTCAGCTACTCCAATGCTTGTGTGATGGCCAGTGAGGCAGTGATCATCGACATTGTACATGTACCTCTCACCATAAGTGATTTAGATGTTGTGGCTGCCAGCCTTTCAGCCCAGAGACAAATGCTGAGACCTCAACAGCAGGGAGACCATTTGGAGAATACATTGGTTACATTGGACCCTTTGACTCTTGAGAGGGCAATAGTTTGTCTCTACTGAGGTTGATATGTATTCTAGGCGTGGATGTAGCCTCCCTGCCTGCAGTGTCTTGGCCAGCACTGCCATCTGACGGCTTATAGAGTATCTGATTTTTAGACGTGGAATCTCATCTAATATCTCTTTAGATCAAGGGAATCTTTTTTTTTTTTAATGAAAGACTTGCCACAATGGGCACCTGATCAAGGAATCTACCAGTTTGCCATTAATGACATCATCAGGAAACTACTGGTCACCTACAGCATGCTGGAAAAACCTCATAAATGAGCAGCTAAGGAGATAGTTTGGAGATCACCACCGTTTAGGGTTATGGTGATGTCCTTCAAGATGTGGCATAGATTTTAGAACAACGATTATTCAGGAGTGCTTTGTCTTTGATAGCTAGAATATATTGACCTAGGAACCCAGCGTCTCTTACCATCACTTCTAGTTGTGGAGGTGCTGGGTTATATGGTATGTGCAGAATTGATTTGATTACGTAATGTCAGATGGTTCTCCAAAAGGCCACCAGCAGTGCTTAATGGCTCCCATAGCCCTTCATTTTCCACTAACACCTGGCATCACCTAGCTTTCTGAGTTTTTCCCTACAGTAAGGAAACACAGGGCATGGGTACAGGAAGGGGCATCATATTTAGGAGCCCAGAGAATTTCAGATTCTGTGAGTCTTCTCTACTTCTTCATCTCTCATTCTTCATACCAATGGGCAATGAGAACCCATAAACTCCTCAGTAATAGTTCTTTGAGAGGACAAAGTTCTAGAAATTCTGGGTGCTCTGAGGCTCCTCTGGGACAGATTTGGAAGGGAAGACACCACAGAACACAGAGAAGTTTGTGAGAAGTTTATTTTACAGACCACAACAGATATTCCAGCCAAGTTTTCTTTCTTTCTTTTTTTTTTAAAATAATGTTCTGGGAGACCTCTTTTTTTTTTTTTTTTTTTTTTTAAAGATTTTATCCATTTGACAGAGAGAGACACAGCGAGAGAGGGAACACAAGCAGGGGGAGTGGGAGAGGGAGAAGCAGGCTTCCCACGAAGCAGGGAGCCCGATGTGGGGCTCGATCCCAGGATGCTGAGATCATGACTTTAGCCAAAAGCAGACGCCCAACGACTGAGCCACCCAGGCGCCCTCCAGCCAAGTTTTCTTAAAGGAACCACCCTGGGGGGCAGTTAGACAAGGGCTTCCACCAAGATCAGATTATCTGTATGCCCTGAGTGGTATAAAAATATTTTTGTCCATTGGGCACCACTGCCTTATTAGGGCAGATACCTTCTTTTTCAATAATGTGGACCATTGCTGCTATTGCCATAGTTCCTGAAAGAGACAAGGACAAAGATCTTCTCTGATAACACTCTAACCCCATTTCCTGGCTTTTCTACTAGTTTCAGGCACCTCCTTACTAGGGTCCAGTTTCCCTAAATCATTTGCAAATATATCTCCCTTAAGCTTTTCTCACACAACCCCTCAACTTTCAGACGTGGGCATAGTCCCCATCCACTCTCCCCTCTTCTTCCCTCCTTTCTCTCCACCCTTCTGCCCAACATTCTGCTCCACATCCGGAGTCACATTTCTCTTTATGGTTTCCCCTGCCCTAGTGGATAGTTATTCCTTTGGATGACCCCTATACTTACTATTGACTTCAAAGTCCCAGTAGAAAGTTCTTGGATAATCCTCACAGAGGCAGGCGGTGTAATTATAGTTAAAAGGACCATCCATTGTATGGCTGCCTCGGAGGAAAGTTTTAATCTGTGGAGGAGGAAGTGGGCAGAGAGGACCCTGTGTTAGTCTGGGGAGTGGGAAAGGGAGAGAAAGGCAAGAAAGCACGAAGAAGGAGGAGGACAACATCCTTCATGTGCAAAGAGCAGGGACGGATGTAGACCAGAGGCACTGTGGAGTCCACTTTTGTAGTATCATTTTGGGAACAAAAGTCTAGGTCAGGTTTTCTGTCAACATGTCCTCAAATTCCTGCTTTAGTGCCACCGTGGGTCTGGGCTCTGAAAGGAAGAGTTAGTGAATTGGCAGGGCAAGGAGAACTCATTCTGGGGCAGCCTTCATTTGGAGAGCAGGTTTGCTGTTATTCCCTGGCTAGGGATTTCAGGAACTGGTCTGTGACCACAGCTTGGCTCTTGGGTGTGGAGGCCAAAACCAGGTCTTGTTGCCAGAACCATGCTCCTCTCGAACTCTGTGACCTTTGATGATTGCAGTGACATCTCTCAGTCTCTCTTTCCTTGGTTGTGAGAGGAAAACAGTTACTTAACAAAGTTGGCTGTAAGATAAACAAATGAAATCTTGAAGGTAAATTTCCTTTTTTAATTTGAGAGGGGTTTACAACTTGGGATATGTAAGTTTCAGCAGCATTAGGAACTTTTTGTCTGGTTAGTGTTCAGCATGGGGGTGTTATCCTGGAGTTCATAGACCAAGAAGGTCTGTGAACTCAGATGGAAAGAAATTGCATCTTTATTTTATTAACATCTCACTGAAATTGAATATTCCTCCTGTTATGTCATCAGCGATCCTCAGTGGCATTAGCAGTGTGTATGATTTTATCGTGAAGAGAAACATAGATTTGTTAGTATTACTTGACAGGTTTATATATCTCAAAATATTGCCTGCACTCATCACTACCTTGAACATGGGGACATTATCACAGGGTTGCATGGTCATGGCTGGGGCCATCTGCCTATCTCCTGAAGCTTGCCGAGGTAACTGACAACCGTGCACCGAATAGCCTGTCAGCTCCAAACGGTGAATTCAAGTGTTCTCACCATTGGAATTTTACTCAGAATATTTTGAAGATCCTGGTGTTTCTTTCAAGAACCCTACCCTTGGGACACCTGGGTGGCTCGGATGGTTAAGTGTCTGCCTTCGACTCAGGTCATGATCCCAGGGTCCTGGGATCGAGTCCCACATCGGACTCCTTGCTCAGCAGGGAGCCTGCTTCTCCCTCTGCCTGCTGCTCCCCCTGCTTGTGCTCTCTCTCTCACTATCTCTCGCTGTCAAATAAATAAATAAAATCTTAAAAAAAAAGAAGCTACAAATAAAAATTGTTGACCAGAATTAAGAAAATTTCCTACAAATTCTTTCTAATTTACAATATCATTTATTTTATGAGATTCCTTGTACTTGTGTAGGTTTTAAAAAGATTGCCTTATTTTATTGTGTTAGCATTGTTCTTAAAACATAGTCCTTATAATTACTGCAGCACAAAAGTATTTCACATGTGATTTTGTTGATTAAACACACTTTTTTACACCTATCACTTTCTCAGGGGTGAAAATGGAGTTTCATTATCTATCATCACCAGAAACTACCATTATCACAAGACATTTTCATTCCTTTTGTCATCTGTGGTTATGATAAACAAAACACAAAATTGAAAAATTATGATGTGGCCTCCCCCCCACCCCCAATTAAAATACAAGGTTCATATTCTTGAACTGTAAACAGACAAATTTGACAAAGCAGCTGTGTTGTTCTTTGCTCAGTGATCAGAAATCTTTCTCTTACAGGTATGGGGCCATTTTTAGAATGTATTCTTATGAATAACAGTCTTCATGCTCCCAATTTTGTTTTTGATTTAATCATCATATGTAAATCTAATTTGAGTTAGGAAACTCCTGCCATAGGAAAATGCTTGTGCTGTCTGAGAGAGTGCCCTTCTGGAAGGAGTCAGTGTGGAGATGCCTGGGTCTTTGCCCTAGAACAGTGATAGCTAACAAGGGGCAGATTGTGTGTGCGTGACAACATGTGAGAAGGTTGCTGGCAGGGAGGAGAAGACACACTCTTTCCTGGGGAAGAGCCTCTGTGGATTAAACCTGCACAGACCCCTTTTCCTCATGGCCCAGAGCAGCCAAACAGGAGTGATAATGCACAGGTGAGACTTACATGCATTTCCATTTGAGAACCTCTGATCTAGTAAAAGGATCGGACCTCCCTCCCACAACTGCTGAATTGGAGAAAGTGGGGAGGAGAGTGTGGGCTCCTTGTTGGGGAGAGGAGGCTGGAACGAGAGTGAACTACTGATGGTAGAGCAAAAGGGCAGAGGGAGAGGCAATGAACACAACCTCTGCTCAGAGCTTACTGCAGAGGAGGGACTCATACCCCATGTGTTCTCTGCAACATAGCTCTTCTGCCCACTTGCCTCAATCCACTGGATGGGGTTGCAGTTTTCCTTGTGAGAACTCTCTATCCCACCCCTCATCTCAAACAATTATGTCCAGGACCTTAGAGGAGCTCTTACCTCTTCTCCCCCAGCTCTTACTCTTTTCCTCTCTTCTTCCTCTTAGCTCTGCTTTTCTCACTACTCATTCCTTCTTTCCTTCTCATCCTTCCTACACCTCTTTGGATCAGGTTCCTTCATCTGTAAAATGAGAATAGTAATCTGCCCCAAGGTCTGATGGTTGTTCTGGGGCTCAAGTAGCATAATACATATGAGAATTGGGAGCATGAGGATTGCTATTCAGCATTTTATTAAGTATAATATGCAACAGTAAAGTGAGAGACTAATCTAATTGTACTCATAACTAAGGAGTCAGAGTTTTCTTGAGTTTACTTCCCCAGGCCTCTACTTACCACCATACATTCTCTTAATTCTGTTCCAATTGTAAGCTTCAGAGTGACTTCTTCATTTTCTTTTGCTACTTGGGGCATCTGCAAGTTCATTTTTATTACTGTTCGACTGGTTTTGGGAAGAGAGAAGCAGGGCAGAAATTAGAGATCTGTCCACAAGAGAGACGAGCACAATGAGCAGAGCAGAGGGCACAGGGAAGGTGCAAGGGGAAGGGGATGATGGGATTTGAATCATTTGCTGAGTATCAGAACCCTTGGAAATCTTTGATCCTTGTTTGGTTTGGTTGTTTTCTACAGACTTTGTTTTGTTTAATAAAACAACTTTGATGCTTTATTTAAAACTGAGCATCATTGTTCTTTCCACTGACAAAAAAATAAATTAAAAAAGAATAAGAATACAATATCACATGTCATTTCTTAATAAAATCCTCCAAGTTCTGTTGATTGTCCACTAAGTGGGAAGGCTCAAATCATTGTTAGTAGAAATATTCCATATCAACAGAATCATACTGAACCTTAAACATCTTAATGCACTGGAGGAATTTTTAGAGTCATCCTTGAGATCCTCCTTCTTTGGTTCCTGGTGGGGCCTAGGAATTTGTATTTCTTTAGGTCTGCAGTGAATTTGGACACATGGCCATATTTGGGAACTTTAGATGCTACCCTATTTTCAAGCCACACACCACAATCTGATGGGAAAAGGAAATGGAGGAAGAGGGAAGTCAAGGATTCTTCCATCAGGGAGAACTGGGTTCAGGACTAGGAGACTTACTTTCTCTCTCCCAGAAACTCCTGGTTGAGCTCTTTTGGTGTTGGGTGGGACAGGAGGAAATTCAGGCTTTTGGCTACAGTGCTTCATGGTCCCATTTTACTGGAGTAAAGCATCTCAGATTTTGGAGATATTCCATTTCTTGTACCAGTTGCTCTAGTGCTAAGTGTGCAGGAAAGGGTATGAAGACTTAAGTGTCTCCAAAAGTCCTCTCATTTATAAATGAATTTAGGATTGATAAAATGACCAGCTTAGCTAAAGTGAGTGATCAGATCAGCTTGCCCGGGAGTGAGGAGCTTCGTGGGATGACGGCCTCTTAGCGCGAACACCGAGAAATTCCTGAGCAAATGGTAATGGCTGATCGCCCTAATTAGTATAGCTTATTTCAACGACTTGCTGCCCCATCTCAGGGTGGGGTGACATCTGTATCTGAACCTACCCCTACTCAATGTTTCTTAGGACACTGGCCTCCACTATACCAACTTGTCAAAACTCTGAAGGGTTTACTCTGTCCAGGAGAGGCTGTCTGGTCATGCCACAGAGGGTACCATCAGAATCACAATCTAAAAACCCAGCATTCAAAACCATATTCTTGTAAAGAAAACCCTCTAGATTTGCTGAGTGTCCCTGCTTCTCCCAGACCCTGCTCCATTTCCTACTTCATTTTGCCCAATTTTCCTGCTTCCTTCAAGTATGTACCCTCAATGATTTGGCTTCTGAACCTGTGCTCCTGGGTCCTACTGAGGGTGGTGGGTGAGGGTGTACTTTCTTTTGTCTTTGGGCTTCAGAATAGGAAGAATGTCTAAGCTGCTGGGCTAGCTCAACTTCAGACCATGTGGTCAAGGATCAATGATCAAGGCCTCTGATCCTTTAGTGAGTCCTGCCAAAATTGCTCAAAGCTATCATTGAAACTCACAGACCTGCTAAACATTCTGTTCTAGGACACAAGGTGTGAGAACATAAAGTTTACTGGGCAGAAATCTAACAAAGGTGTAGACTATGGACAGGATGTAGATCAGAGCCACAGAGCAAGACTGATTGTTAATTACAGCCTTTACGCACACTGGGTGCCATATTTCCATGGACAACCTAGAAGCATCCAGTGGAAATATGAGGGGAGTTGATAGGACTTCCTAAGAGGAGAGAAGTGGGACTTGACCTGGGGTTTATAAGCGTCCCTGGGACTAGAGTTCTGGGAAGTTGAAAAGTTTTCAGGAAGGGATATATAGATTTCCAGGCTAGCATAGGAGCCCTCCCTGAAAGGATTTTTGTGAGGAAGAAAAAGGCTTGGCTCACTTGTCTTCCTGAGCTTTGTTGGTCCCCAGCTGCAGACAGAGAACCAGGAGCAGGACGCCAGGGCCGGCTCTGAACAGGAGCTGGAGAAGGTGCATGTTGGATGAGACAGGAATGTGATGTCCTAGAGAAGTACTGTCCCAGGTGCCCAGCATACTCCTTATATGCAGATCAAAGAAGTGGGAGAGCTGCCAAGCGGATCCATGTGGTCAATTAGCCAATTATCCTTCCCACTCATGCTCTTTCCTTGTTGAACTAAAGTTTGTTTTTCTATGGAAAAAGTCAACATTCAGCTACAGTGTTCGAGTCCGGGAAAGGAGTTAGATTATCCTTCCTCATTTACTTAGTGTACCAGAGTTTCTCAGAATAGCCAGGACCTCAAAAAACATAGCAGCTCTTTCCTAGCTTACAGAAATGTTTTCTTTTCCCTCATAATCATATGCCTGCTGTATGTAGCCTTAAAAACAGTCTGCTCCCCTAGTCTCTAGAGAGACTGCTACCAGCTGTGGTAGCAGATTTCAGATTACAGCTGTAGGACACCTTTGCTTGATCCCCTTATAATAAGTTCAAGAGGAGATGTTCTTCAAAAAATTTCATAGGGCTGCTAGGGTGATCAGGATTCTCCTAGGGGCCACCACCAATCATGACAGGGGAGAAAACTAGAGATGGGCTGCTCTGGATGCTGGGAAATTAAGACTATAAAACTGGGTGGCACAAATTTGTGTGTGATTGTTGAGTCCTTAACTTCAGGGGCTCTAACACGAACACACACGCGCACACACACACACACACACACACACATTCTTTTGGTTCTATTTGAGAATCCTAATTCAGCTAGTGTTTGAGAAGGGACAATAAATGCTGAAAGGGTTGGAACCTATATTGGTTGCAAGTGTATTTGAAACTTTGGGTTGAAATCAGGTTCTAAACCCATGATATACCAGGCATTTCAGATGGGAAGGGCAGATGGGGAGTAGAGAAGATAAGGTAGCTGGGCATGTTGTACTGAATTCTTGATTATCATTTTTGCTGGGCTTCAAGATGCTTCAGTGTTCCTGGGATATAAAACAGATTATTGCCTATGGAACATAATATTGAGAGGCATTGCATGATGATATTTACATATATATTAGTTTAAAAATCATTGTTTTTTATGTGATGGTCACATATTGGTCAGGGATATCATGGAAAGTAATATCCATAGAATAATGGAACATGGTGAGGATCCCTTACAGGCGAGTAGGAATGACCATACTTTTATTTTTATTTTTTTAAAAGATTTTATTTATTTATTTGAGAGAGAGAGAGAATGAGAGAGAGAGAGAGAGAGAGAGCATGAGAGGGGGGAGGGTCAGAGGGAGAAGCAGACTCCCCGCCGAGCTGGGAGCCCGATGTGGGACTTGATCCCAGGACTCCAGGATCATGATCTGAGCTGAACGCAGTCACTTAACCAACTGAGCCACCCAGGCACCTGACCATATTTTTAATCTTTCATTCCATAATGTATTTTTGATTGTAGGACTCCTGGGTATTTTAGCCTGATATAAATGTTTGCAGATATTGGTTAAACAATTTTGGCTAAATCAGAAATAGATATTTATTCTAGAAACTGATATGGTTTAAGGGCCAATAAGCCAATAAATCACGCAACATAATTTCCTCACCTGCTACCCACACTGCATTAAAGATCTAAATGGAGGGAGCCTGGGTGGCTCAGTCATTAAGCGTCTGCCTTCGGCTCAGGTCATGATCCCAAGGTCCTGGGATCGAGTCCCACATCGGGCTCCCTGCTCAGCAAGAAGCCTGCTTCTCCCTCTCCCATTCCCCCTGCTTGTGTTCCTGCTCTCGCTCTCTCTCTGTCAAATAAATAAATAAAATCTTTAAAAAAAAAAAAAAAAAAAAGATCTGAATGGAGATGAACAGTATCAGGCAAGCCTTGGTTTTAGCTTGGTTTTAGGAACTAGGCAAGTCCACCTGCAAAAATCCATGTGTCCCAAGTCTGTTCCACAGTTGACTCAGAGGCATCAGTATTCGTGGGGTTGAATATATCTGAAAAGATCAAAATTTCAGAGGGAAGATAGAATCTAAGTAACTACTGCAGTTCTATAGATGGTATGTTGGAAAGTTTTCGGAGTGTTGTTTAGAAAGTTTGAGGATAATATCATTTTCTTCTTCATGCTATTGTTTAGAAAACTAATCTAGCAGATGGCTCCTAGGGGGAGAAAAATGAAACCAAAATTGTCATGTCCTTTAAGTAATGAACGGGTCTAGTAGGTTTCAAAAAACAAATAGAGGTTGATAAAATCAGACTGTAAACAGCTGAAGAGGCTCATAGAAAGGAATGTACAGGTGCAAGGGGAAGGGATTAAGGATTAAAGAGGAGCCTGCCACAGGCTAAATTTGCAAAGAAGAAGGTGATCTTAGACCTGACAGGGCTCACAAAAAAGGAAGGTAAGGAATGACCAAAAAAAGAGTTAAAGAAGCCAATGCACAGTGAACACATACTATGTGCATTACACTGTGCTAAACATTTTACACATATTTACTCAATTTTCAAAACAATGCTATGGAGCAAATTGCCAGCTTTCTTCCATTTACAAATGGAGAAATGGAGGCACATAGCAGATAAATACGCTAAGCCCACGTCACATAGCCAGTAACTGGTAGAGCCAGGTTTGGATCCATGTTTTGTGGAATACAAAAGTTTTGTTTTACAATAGTGGGAACCTCTTTCGGAAGTAAAATGCAAATTTTCAAATATGAAATACAGATACAGGACTTGGGAAGAGGTTGTAAGTAAGGGGCCCTGAGGCTTCACATCCCTAACTTTACCATGCATACATCTTTGGATGAACCAGAATTTGAATGCAAGCGGTCTGCCTTTGGAACCTGAGCTTTTAACTACTCCACTGCCTACCAGTGAGGACAAGGACCCAAAGAGGCATGCCCAAACACTAATAGAGAGAGTACCAAAGTAGGAAAATACAAGGCCTACTATAAGCAAACATTTATCTTCCATGGCTGACCATTCTAGGGTATTTCCCCATAAAGTTGATGTGAACAGTCTCAGCATTCATCCTTTCTTTTATGAATTCATCTCTCTACCCATCATCTACCTAGTTCTTTCAGATAATCTATTCTACAAATATTGATTAAGCACCTACCTTTACAGAGAGGTTTAAGGTGATGAGCACACAGAAATGAATTAGACAGAATATAATGGGGGAGGCAGTCAAAAATTTGTTAATTTTTTTTTTTTTAAGATTTTATTTATTTATTTGAGAGAGAGAGAATGAGAGACAGAGAGCATGAGAGGGAGGAGGGTCAGAGGGAGAGCAGACTCCCTGCCGAGCAGGGAGCCCGATGCGGGACTCGATCCTGGGACTCCAGGATCATGACCTGAGCCGAAGGCAGTCGCTTAACCAACTGAGCCACCCAGGCGCCCAAAAATTTGTTAATTTAATAGGCTGTGATCAGAATTGTAATATTAGTTTCTGTTTATTGAGGACTAATAAGTATTTTACAGGTTTAACCTAAATGGAGCGGGCAGTTGCTAGACATGTTGCTGTCCGTCCATAGATTGTACAAAGCATCCAAGCAAACATGATAAAATAGAATTTGATTCAGAAGTTTTAAATAATATTAAAGTTCTTTACTATAGTTATACTTTCGGGGGTATGGAGAAGTTTTACACATTGCATTCCACTTTCTTAGTGTCTTTCTTGATCCCCACATTTTCCTCTTAAAGGTAGCTGCCAGAGATTTTAAAATTTGATTCAGAAGTTTTAAATAATATTAAAGTTCTTTACTATAGTTGTACTTTTGGGGGTAGGGAGAAGTTTTACACATTGCATTCCACTTTCTTAGTGTTTTTCTTGATCCCCACATTTTCCTCTTAAGGGTAGCTGCCAGAGATTTCTCCTGTGTCTCTTGTCAGTGTGCTATGCACTCCAACATGGTGTTTCCCCCCTTCTTAACACTTTTTATATACGGAGTACTTTTTTAAAAAATTAAAAAATTAAATTTATTTTTAAAGATTTTATTTATTTATTTGACACAGAGAGAGAGAGAGAGCGCGCGCACAAGCAGAGGGAGCAGCGGAGAGAGAGGGAGAAGCAGTCTCCCTGCTGAACAGGGAGCCCGATGCAGGGTTTGATCCTAGGACCCTGTTTTCTCTGCTCCAAGTTCATGAAGATACTCATTTTATCTTCTAGGAGGTTTCTTGTTGTTGTTGTTGTTTCATTAGATATTTAGATCTACTATCCGCTTATAGATGGCTTTTTGTGTTTGATGTGAGAAGGGACTAAGATTAATTTTTTTCCATATGGATATTCAATCATCTCTATGCTGTTGTTGAAAAAAACATATTTTTCTCATAGTTTTGTGATTTCATTGCAAATTAGCTATCTATATATTTTTGTTTTAGAGAGGGAGGGGGGCAGCAGGAGTGGGAGAGAGAGAAAATCTTAAACAGGCTCCATGCCCAGTGCAGAGCCCAAAGTGGGGCTTGATCTCACAACCCTAAGATCATGACCTGAGCAAAAATCAAGAGTCAGATGCTTAACTGACTAAGCCACCCAGGTGCCCAGGTATCCATATTTTATCATTGTTCTATTTGTTTTCATCATGTCAATTTCACACTTTTTAAATGGTTACAATGTTAAAAAAAGTTACTCATGGGGCATCTGACTGGCTCAGTTGGTATAGTGTGTCTCTTGATCTCAGGATTGTGAGTTTGAGTCCCATGTTGGAGCCTACTTAAGAAAAAGTGTTAAAACCCCCAAACAAACAAATAAAAAAGAATCCCTAATGACATCCAGTACAGTAATTCTTTCCAATTGTTTCTTCCTCAAGATTTTCTTATCTTGCTCTTATTCTTGACTCTTTGCATTTCATGTGTATTCAAAAACCAGCTTGTGCATTTCATGAGTATTTTAAAAGTCTACAAAGGAAAAATGGTGTTTTGATTGGGATTATATTGATTCGATAGATCAACGGTGGGAGAATGAACACATTTATGGTACTGGGTTTACAATCCATGAAAATAGCATGTCCTTCCATTTACAGGTCTTCTTTAATTTCTGTCAAAAATATTTCTGTGGAAAATCTTTTTGTTAGATTTATTTTTGGTACATGGCATTGTATGCCACTGTAAATGGTATGATTTTTAAAAATTTCATATTCTAATAGTTTGTTACTGGCATAGAGAAATAGAATTATTTTTGTAAACTGATCATGTGTTCAGAAATCTTGCAAATACTTAATAATCCTTATAATTTCTCATTGATTCTTTTAGATCTTCTATATACACAAATATATCACTTAATAATATAGCACATTTTTCATTTCCTCATATTTTTATATCTTTTCTTGACTTACTAAACCACTTAGAACCTCCAGTACAGTGTTCAATAGAAGTAACCATTGAGGATATGCTGTGGTATTTCTGGTGCACAGTGAAAGCTGTTAATAGTTCAATATTAAATTTAATACTAGGTGTGGATGTTTGTAGATATTCTTTATTAGATTAAAGAAGTTCCTTTTTATTACTAGTTGTGGTAGAAAATGTCTCCCCCCACCCTGCAAAGAAGTGCAAGTCCTCAGCTCCTGAACTATAAATATGTTACCTTACATGGCAAATGGAACTTTGCAGATGTGATTAATGTTAAAGAATAGAGATAGAGGAATTATCCTGGATCTTCCAAGTAGGCCTAATCTAGTCACATGAATCCTTAAAATCAGAGAAACATTTTCAGCTTTGCTCAGTTAGAAAGATGTGTAGATGGAAGAAGAGTCAGAGAGATGCAACATGGCTGGCCTTAAAGATGGAGAAAGGGGGCTATGAGCCCAAGAATTAGGACAGACTTAGCTGGGAAAAGCAAGGAAATGGATTCTCCTTCTGAGCCTCCAGAAAAGAACACAGCCCTTAGACACTTTGATTTTTAGTTTGGTGAGACCTGTGTTGAACTTCTAACCTATAGTATTTCAAGATAATAAATTTGTGTTGTTTAAGCCACTAAGTTTGTGACAATTTGTACAGAAGCAATAGAATACTAGTTCACTGGTTTGATAAGTTTTAAAAATTCATAAATAGATAATGATTTTTTTTTTTTTTTTGGAGAGAGAGAGAGAGACAGCACACAAACAGGGAGAGGCGCAAAGGGAGAGGGAGAGAGAAACCTAAACAGACTCCCTGCTGAGTAGGGAGCCCAGCTTGGGCCTCAGTTTCAAACCCAAGATCATGACCTGAGCTGAAACCAAGAGTCAGACTCTTTTTTTTTTTTTTTTTTCAAGAGTCAAACTCTTAACCAACTACACCATCCAGGCACCCCAAGAATGAATTTTATCAAAAAGTTTTTTGGTTCAATTGATAACGATTACATGAGTCTTTCTTTTATTTTGTTAACATGGAGAATTTCATTGTGTTTTGAATATTAAACCAAACTTTCTCTTTAAACAAACAAACAAAAAAGGGCGCCTGGGTGGCTCAGTCATTAAGTGTCTGCCCTCGGCTCAGGTCGTGATCCCAGGGTCCTGGGATTGAGCCCCGCATGGGGCTCCCTGCTTCTCCCTCTCCCATTCCCCCTGCTTGTGTGCCTGCTCTCGCTATCTCTCTCTGTGTCAAATAAATAAATAAAATCTTAAAAAAAACCTCAAAAAACCAACCTTTCACTGCAGGAATAAACCGAAGTAGTTATAATGTTGTTAAGAATATATACATATATATATATATATACACACATACATAGATTTATGTAGGTGAATATATAGATATGTAGATAGGTAGATAAAGAGATGGATTTAATTTGATAGACTTTTCTTAGTATCTTTGATTATCTGTCCATGAGTGATATTGACCTGTAATTTTACTTCATCATAATATATTTATCAGAATTTGTTATCAGGAGATTAAGCTGGACTCATAAATTGAGTTGGGAAGTCCTCTTCTCTGTTCTCCTGAATAATTGTGTATAATTGTTGTTATTTATTTTTGAAATATTTGGTAGAAGTGATTGGTGAAGATAACAGGGCTGGGTGTTCTCATTGTGGGAGAAGTTTAAAATATAATTTCAGTGTCATTAATAATTAATTATTGGATTAGTCAGAGTATTTTTTCTTTACTATTTAAAGCTGTGTTTTATTAAGCAATGTTGATGGAAAGAAATTTGTCTATGTTATATAATTTTTCAAATTTATTGGTAGTTTCATCACATGGATGTACCTTAATTTTCATGAAGAAAATATATGGGGGTAATTTATCTGAAGTTGGAACCAGAATAGTTATTACGGCAAAAGGTTTTTTGGAGCCTTTCTCAAATTTGGGTGTTTGGTCAAATATTTAATAGGAGTTGGTGTTACAGGATCCCAACCGGGAAGGAGTTTCTAGGCCTGAATAATGTAGCAATGTCCCTTGATAACGAAATCGAGAGTATCTGCTTATTTGTCAGTAAAAATTTGTGTTTCTATGAATATTTTACAAGAATCTTTAAGATTTCTTGTTGCAGATTTCTTAGAAGAGAGTAAGCTGTCATTCTCAATGCACCTGACCCTCACAGACTAATACATTCCACCTGGTTATTGACTAAGTCCAGGCACTGATTTGCTTCAAGGATTTATATCTTCCTGAGTATGACATTGACCTTTCAGGACTCCATGTCTGGTACTGTGTGAGAATAGGGTACTGTCTCACTCCATGGATTGAGTATGTTACCTGTTACCTCTTGAATTATTAAGAAGGAATTTAAACTGCCACATGTTGCATTTCAGTGCAGGATGATTTTAAATCTTGGCCTGCCCTTGGAGCAATGATAGCTCCCATTCATGTGCTGTTGCTGTTGGATTAGTGATGCAGGAGTCAGAAGGATTAACATAAGCCTTGGGCCACCCCTTGCCAGAGATGCCATGTTTTTTTTGACTCGCTAACATTTCCTGCTCTCTGGGCCATTATACTTAAATATATCATTTGGCAGTGTTCAAATTCCTCTGAAATTATTGTTTTTTTCATCATCTCCAAGACATATGGTACTTCAAAGTTGATGTTACTAAAGATGTTCTTCTATAGCAAGATTTTTAATCAACCAGTTAGCAGAGATTTTAGTGCCCACGGTTGAGAAAACTGTATTCCTCACTTTGAGTTATACAAAGGTATCTTGTTCATTCCTTCATGAATGAACTTCAGAGCTACATTATCCATGGGGATGGGAACCTGGAGAGTACCTAGGTGGGTAAGCCTGGAGCAGAAGGTTAAGGTATAAATAGGTCATAGCAGGAAGGAAGAAGTCTGAATGGCTCAGGCCCAGAAGAACCTAAGTCTGGCAGACTCTTGGTAGACCAAAGGAGAAGCTGGTGAACTCTATGGCCAGTAGGGAAGTGTTGGGCTCGTGGCATCTAAATCTCTGGTATAGCTATAAAAATAAAACAGATTGCTGAGCTCTATACCCAAAGATTTTGATTCAGGAATTTGATAAAATGATGTAGGAATTTAGTATTTTTATGAAGCCCTGTAGGAGACTCTGAGATGCCATCAATGATATAGAGATCCTAAAATATATAGATTAAGGTTGAAATCCATGTTCTTGGGGAGCAGTGGTTTGAGTGAAACCTGAAGGCTAAAAAGATAGCCAGGAAGATGGACATTTCACAACATGCTCTAAAACAAGCCTAAAGATATTGTAATACTGCACTGAAGTGGGTTTTAAAGAGTTTTTAGTTATGAATTCAGGCTGAAGCTCTAATGAGGAGTAGACCATGGGTTCTCAAATCCCTATGTAAATAAGAACTGCTTGAGCAAACCAAAAAGCAAAAACAAAAACAACAGGCCCATCTTAGAAATACCAAATGAAAATCTCTGGGTATGCAGGGCTTTGGCATTTTAAAATTTAAATGATTTTACTTATATTTCAAATAAGTACATTGTTTGTTAAGGAAATAGTTTAACCTTATTACTGCATGATTTTGAAGGAACTAAACCATATAGAAATAAGACTCTGAGAGATGTAGGGAGGGTAACAAGGGAAGCATTTTTACATGTTTTCCTCACTATCCTGCACATAGACCCCACCCTCAGACAACAACCTTGGATGTTAGAAACAGGCTGTGCATATGCCATATACAGAATGTATGTTCCAAACAAACCAAACTTTTGTAATGTCCTGAACATGTGCCTGTGACCTACTGCATCTGTGAATATGTTGCCTGCTCCTGGAGTATTCACCCATCCCTATTTCTACCCATAGGACTCTGATGCTCAAATCCCATTTTCTCCAAAGAGTCTTCCCTGATGGTCTTAGCCAAAGTGATACCTCTTTCATCTGAGGTCTCGCTGTACTTGAAATACATTGCAAAATTATAAACGCTCACTGTAGAAAAAAATGTGACCAAAGAAAATAAAATCAATCATAATTTTACCACTGTTATCATTCTAGTACAGCTTTCAACTGTTTCTATTTATCTTTCTTATTCTTTATTGACCAAAATATAATTATAAATTTATAAGATTTATAGAATTATAAATTTATAATTTTCATATAGATATGAGAGAATTTTTTTTATTTGTCAAAATCAAATACATCTGGAATAGCCCTGTCTACTAGACTTGGAAATCTTCCATTTTGGTCATGAACTTAGATTCTTATTATGTAGCTCCCACCCTTACAGCAGCCTCCTTTGGGCCTATACACTCACTCTTATGCCCTGATCTGTTAAATCCCTAAGAGATAATGTAAACTGAGGAGCTCAGACTCAGCACACCAACACATATTAGGATGGGGAGGGAACGATATCTCCCATTTATTCCTATAGCAGCAACAGCAACAGCAACAGCAAAAACTCACAAACCAATATTTCAGTGAATTGTCCTGGTACATGTATGCTCATGTATATGTGTGCACACACACAGGACATATGCCTTATAAATGAATCCACACTGTATATCTTGTTCATAATATTATTTACTGCACAGTAGCTTATAAACATTTGCCACTATAATTAGATTTCTTCTGCATATTTTAAAGGCTACCTAACATATATTGTATGAACAGAAATTATTTACTTAACCAATCCCTTATTTAAACATTTAGTTATCTTCAGTTATAACTCTTTCAAAGAATACTGTAATAAGATCCTCACTTGCATATAAGCACTGTGAGGGTGGATGTGTGTGTGTGTGTGTGTGTGTGTATTTATTTATTTCACTACTATATTCTCAGTGTCTAGAACAGAACTTGGAGTGAAAAAGCCTCAAGAAATAGTAGATGAATAAAAGAATAAGTAAATCATTATTCCTGGAAGTGGAATTACTAGGTTAAAAAGTTCTAGTTCCACAGAAATGGACCCTCAACTATATGGTCAACTAATCTTTGACAAAGCAGGAAAGAATGTCCAATGGAA
>NW_022589707.1:5239767-5269826 GCF_004348235.1 Phoca vitulina
AATGTATGGGGATTAACATAACAATAAAAAAATTAAAAAAAAAAAAAGTTCTAGTTCCAAACTGCTTTTTCCAAAATGACACCTTCTCAGGCAGTGTGTGACATTGCCAATTACCCCACATTCTTACCAACATTAAGAGTGATTAACTCAAACAACAAACAACATCTTTTTTCCTGTTATGTTATATTATGTCATGAATTGTGTTCTGACTTATATTCTTTGTTTCAATAAAATAATCGTGTCTCTTTTGAAGGTCCTCCTCATCCTTAACCTCTAACTGTTGGATGACCCTCACTTGCTAGGATCATCTATCATAATGGCTTTTATCTGGTAATGACTCCCAAATTGTATCTCCAGCCCTCACCTTTCCCCTGAATTCCAGACATGTTCATTTAACAGCCTACATAACAGCTTCATTGGATTTCATAAAGCATCACAGATTTAACACATCCAGGTCAGAACTTTTGATTCTCCACATTCCCAAACTGCTCCTCCCACAGCATTGCACACATTTTAGTAAATGGCGTCTCTGAGTACCCAGATGCTAAGTCAAAACTTTGGAGTCATCAATGATAATGTTCTTTCTCTTGCAACCCACACCCAATCTTCCAACAAATCCTGTAGTCTTACCATAAAAGTATCTATAATGCCATCTCCTTTTCCATCCCCAGTTCCGTCCCCTTAGTCAACTGCAAGCACCTATCACAAGGACTACTGCAACATTTCCTAACTGTTCTTGCTTCTGCTTGTGCCCTTACATAATCTATCCTACAGATAGCCACCAGAGTGTGATCCTTTAAAAAAATAAAGCAGATTTTGTACTCCCTCCCTCCAAAAACAAAACAAAGCCCTTCCTGATATCTTTCCATTATATGTAGAATAAATTCATTGCCCCTCCCCAGTCATGGTCTAGGAAGCCCTACAAAATTTTCCGATTTCAGTTTCTATTATTGTTTTTCTCCCTAGTTTGCTCCACTTGCCTTGGCCTTCTTGCTCTTCTTTAAACATACCAAAACAAACTCCTGCCTCAGGAGTTGTACTTGCAGTTCCCTCTGCTTGGCAACCTCTACTGTACATACATGAATGGCAGGTTCACTCTGCTCAAATATTTCTTTTTCAGGGAGCTCTTCCTGTTTAAATGATCACCCTCAGACTCTTTTCATCCCTTTGCCTTGCTTCATTTATCTCCATAGCACTTGTAACCCAGAATTTTACTATATATTTCTTTATGATTTGCCTGTCCCTCCAGTAGGATGTACATCTTAAGGGGTAAAGAATTCTTATCACCCATTTCCTGCTCTATCCAGAAGGCATAGAACAGTAATTCTCAAATAGTAGGTGATCAATAAATATTTGTCAAAAGAATAAATGAGTGAATACACTCTTTTCAAAATTTAAATTTCTTGAAAACTTGGAAGTAATTTTCTCAGTTTAGGAGAAAGAATGGGTAAATCTTAAAATTTCAATGACACCTGGCAGCTTTTTGGCATCTCCTGGCGGTGTTTGCTGAAAACTTTGTATACCCTGCAGCTCAGATCCGTCTTGGCTGGGAAGCAGTCTTCCTACGTTGATTCACACTGAAGGAGGACAGCAGTGAGGAAGAATGGAGGCCTAAGAGGACTTGTCCAGTGCAAATGTGGAATACTCGGGAAAACCTTAAGTTTCCTGCCTTTCCAGCCAGTCCAGCCCAGCAGAACAGAACCTTCCATTAATCTCATTCAAGGGACTGGCTCGCCACCTTTGGCAGGGGCCTTCTTTATTTCATGCCCACCCCTTCCTCCCAATTCCCTTCTGGGCCTGGCTCTTTTCAGGCATTTTGGGTCAGTAACTTTGGAACAAAGGTTTAACTCTCTAGAACCCCACAAATCAGATGGTTCTGTAATCAGGTCTTATCCATTTCCTTTTGCTCAGCAACAAAGAGGCCAGAGGACCAGGAGAAATGAGAGGAAATGGAGAAATGAAGTTCTCTAATTCTAGACTCCTCCTTTTTGGAAAGCCTGAGAGTTCCTTCCCTTTCACAGATTTATGCTGTAAGCTTACATTTTTTAAAACGGATTTTATTTATTTGTGAGAGAGAGACAGAGATAGCAAGAGAACACAACGTAGGGAGAAGAGGGAGAACCCTGGGATCACAACCTGAGCTGAAAGCAGACGCTCAACCAGCTGAGCCACCCAGATGCCCCTGCAAGCTTACATTTTTAGAGGATTTCTTCAAACATTTCCAGAAACATGCTAGTCCTCTACTGTGGGCGTCTTTCCCTGGGGTCTTCCATGGTTCCTGATGGACTCATTGTGTATGGAGCAAAGTGAAAATAGGGGACAGAGGTGAGGATTGAGAGATAGCTGGGAGCAGTTGGAGGAAGGAGGGACTGTATCTTGTTTTCGTCACAGGAACTGAATCTCTGGGATTAGGGGAGGGAATCATTTCTGACTCAATTATCTAATACTGCTCCAGCCCCCTTTTTACAATGAGATGGAAGCCAATGGTGTGTTTTTGAGCTGGAAGTCTGTGAGCAAATGGAAAAGACAAGCCTGTCTGGCTTTGGAATCAGAGCTACAACATCCAGTTAAAATATAACTCCTGAGAAAGGATGAGGAAGAAGAGAAGGCTTCTATTCCTGGGCAAGATTCTAAGCCAGAATCTTAGAATCTGGCTTAGAAACACACACACACACACACACACACACACACACATATACACAGTCACACACACAGGGAGTTGGGTCACTCTGTGAGGGAAGAAGGGAGGTTCCCTTTCTCATGTATTGGCAAATGCCAAGTGGCATTTTCATATGGTTATGTCCCTGTCTCACAAAACCCCTTGTGTGATACCTTCTATTAAACCAACAATACAAGTTAATTTGCTAAGATGGCGCAGGTAGTAAGTGGCCAGACTAAATCAATGTCTAGGTTTCTCTACTTGCAAAAGCCATCCCCTTCTCATTCTATTGTGCTGCCCCTCACAATTTAAAATTACAGTTTAGGGCGCCTGGGTGGCTCAGTTGGTTAAGCGACTGCCTTCGGCTCAGGTCATGATCCTGGAGTCCCTGGATCGAGTCCCACATCGGGCTCCCTGCTCGGCAGGGAGTCTGCTTCTCCCTCTGACCCTCCCCCCTCTCATGTGCTGTCTCTCTCATTCTCTCTCTCTCAAATAAATAAATAAAATCTTTAAAAAAATAAAATAAAATAAAATAAAATTACAGTTTAATCTTTGTGGTCAACCTCTGCTCCTAGAATTCAGGACCAATATCTAACCTGGTAGCTCAGCTAAGCACAGGAAGATGAACAAGGCTTGTACTCTGGGGTTTCTGAAGGGATGGAAAGGAGGAAAAGTGTGTTTATGAGTCTCTTTAGGCCACTGGACAGGGCTTCCTAACACGTCCTCTTAACCTTTCCAGGTACACATTAGAACAGATTCTCCTTCTTCAGGAAAGTCAACAGGATCTGCACAATGGCACATTGTCATGAATATGTTGCCAGGACAGGATATGGGCTATTCTTCCTGGTTTTATAGCCTAAAAAATGTCCTTGTATCAGAGGTCAATTTAATCCACCTGCCTTCACTGGCTGCCATATCAACCACTGCGGTTATGTGAAACAATTGTTGCTGCCATTCCGTTTGCCAGCCTAGCACTGCCCTGATCCAAGCCCTGCCCTCTCACTCTTATCCTCTCTTCTGCTTTGTGATATCTGCAGAGATTGGACCCCAGACACTCTCTTGTTAGGTCTTGGGGCTCTGGTTCTATTGGCGAATGGTTGCTGATTAGAACCCCCCCCCCCCCATACCCCCTACAGTGAACCAGGAGCTTCATCCATCTGGGATGTACTCACTTTACCTATAAACGTCTGCTTCCCAGCCCTGGACACATTTTGAGAGAACTTAGAGAAATAATCAAGATGAGACCTATGGCATTTCTGTGCACTTTCTTCATTCCATTCCTTTGGGTGGGTCCAACTTACCCTGGTTTCCTAGAACTTTCCATTTTAGCACTGAAAATCTTGTGTGCTGGGAAACCTCTCAGTTCTTGGCAAATCAGATGGTGACCACCCACATTCTCCTTCTTCCAGATCATCAGCTTCCAGATCATCATGTCCTTCAGGTCTTGACATAATTTCCAGGGGCCTTGATTGGGCTGGGAATAGGGCAGTTCCAAGCAAGTACTTAAGTAATCCACTACAGGATTACTCTCTTCCTTTGAGATACAATCCTTTAAATCTCCATTAGAATCTTTGCTATTATGGACTTTCAGCTCAAGATGGCAAAATTGACCCACTTATTTGCTTTCTTCTATGAAATAAATCAGTGAAACAAAAACAAACAAACAACAAAAAATGCCATAGCAAAAAGAGGGATCATTTTGTTATAAGGCCCTTCTCCTCTTATCTGTCTCTTTTCCCCACCCCCATAAACAAAGACTTTTAAAAGTTATTATTTATGGATAACTTCTCTGTTTATACTCCCCCTCCCCCCCACTTCAAGTATCACTTTGGTGCTGAAATATCTCAATGTCCAGCTCCTGACCCTCATTCCAATCACCTGTTATTCACTTCCATCTGGACATGCTACTAACACTTTAACTTAGTGTATCCAAAACATGTTCTACTCAAATAATCATATGCCTCCCATTGCTACCACCATTTCCCCAGTCTATCAGGTATGAAAAGTAGAGACTTCTTTGTATGGAGCAAGATAGATGGAAAGATGGGCCAACCAGCCGTCAAGTGACTTGGAGTTCTTCCTCTACCCCATCCCCACCCATCCTTCTTTATTTCCTTCTTGACCACAGTAGTTCATATCCTCAAAATTTTTTTACTGTGATTACTAGAATAGCTTCTAATTGCTGTCTCTATATCCTATTTCCTCCAATTTAAATTATCTTAAAAAGTACTGATAAATTAATCTTTATAAAGGAGTACTCTGATTGGGCCACTTCATTTCTCAAAACCTACACAGCTGTCTTACCTACTGCGGTAAGTAAAAATTCCACAACCTGACATTCAAGGCCTTCTACCATGTCACCAACTTGCATTTATAGGTTCACTTCCTACTACTCTCCAAAATAGACACTATTATTTAGCCACAGTGGGCTTTTCATCGATCTCTTAAGATGCTCTGCTAATTGAGCTTTGCTCATACTTCCAACCCTTCACTATGCCTTTGAATAGTTCACATTTCCATTTGCTTGTCACCTGCATTCCTTGAGGTGTGTTTCAACTATTCTCTGCTGCATGAAACATATTCTAATTCTTCTAAATTGATGTCATGATACACATTTTAAACACTCAGTATTTTGAGTATACCTTTCTTATGGAATCTACTTCACTTTGCCTTATATTATAGTTATCTGCCTACTTGCATTCATGTTCTAATGAAACATAAAGCTCTTAGGGGACTAACTTCTACAGTTCTTAGTGTGCTTTGCCTATCACATGTGTGTAATAAGAAGTTGATCTGCTGAGTATTGAAAGATGGGTAGCATTCAGAGAGGTGGAGAGAATGGTACAGATCTAGGTGGCAAGATAGTTAAAGATGTGATCGAAGGCTGTGGGGACAGAAAAAAAGATAACATACCTTGAATATAGTGAGAAAACCAGTGTGGATAGAGCATAAGATTTCTGAATGAAAACACTAGGAACATATGTTAAAAAGTAAACTAGAGCCAGATCATAACAGGCTGATTCGGGTTCACACCAGTCACTCAGGATGCAGAAATCTACTATGATGTGTTGCTGGGCATTCCATTTAAATTCTATGACAGAGGGGTGCCTGGGTGGCTCAGTCGGTTAAGCGTCTGCATTTGGATCAGGTCATGATCACAGGGTCCTGGGCTTGAGCTCCACATTGGGCTCCTGCTCAGCGAGGAGCCTGCTTCTCCCTCTCCCTCTGCCTGCCACTCTGCCTACTTGGGCTCTCTCTCTCTCACTCTGTCAAATAAATAAATACACTCTTTAAAAAAAATAAATAAAATGTTTAAAAAAAACCTCTATGACAGATTCTTCTTTGAAATTAGTCAAAACTGGGTTTCTAATATATTGAGTGAGGAATAGGCAGTCTGTGGATGTCGTTATTCTACTGTGGATCATTGTTTTTTGCTCTGTCACTTGGCAGAAATAATATATAATTATCTGTCCTTTTCTTGATCTTGGATTCTTTAATCAGGACTAATGATTGGCTAAGTTGCTTGAGCTCAATACTGATTGCTCAATTTTTGATGCTTATAAACACCCTGCACTTCAGTAGCATGCCAGAGTTAAGCATAGTTAGAATAGTCTCCTGAAAGGTAAGATAACAAAAGAATATTTTTTTAAATCAAAGTAAAACAGGGCGCCTGAGTGGCTCAGTGGGTTAAGCGTCTGCCTTCGGCTCAGGTCATGATCTCAGGGTCCTGGGATTGAGCCCCACATGGGACTCCCTGCTCAGCAGGAAGTCTGCTTCTTCCTCTCCCTCTGATTCTCCTCCCCACTTGTGCTCTCTCTCTCTCTGTCTCAAATAAATAAATTTAAAAAATTTTAAAAAATCAAAGTAAAACATATAAATGTTTTAGAAAAGCAAATTATGCTAAAAGGCTTATACTGAAAAACTGTAAGCCACTGTCCTTTTTTCTCCCATTTATCCAGTCCTGTTTTATGGAGAAAGTCACTTTAAACTTTTCTGGTAATTATTTTCACACCTCTTAATGATAAGCTTATACTGCTAGTGATTGACTTATCAATTGTAGATTTTTTATACACTTTGTGTTATGATGGATGTTGATTTAACTCTTTTAGATCCCACTTCTCTTTCTCATCCTCCCCTGAAATAGTACTATTTTAATTAAATCAGTGATCAGTGACTATATCATTATTATGAAAATTTCATTCACTGTGGATTTAAGTATGATTTTTTTCCTTTTTCTGATTCTGTATTTTAAAAAATAAAAGCAATGTTTTTCCATGCTTGTATATACCTATTTTAAATTCCTTTCATATATTTTTACATGTTTACATGTCAGGTATCATATCATATAGTACATAGAAACATTTTATTTCTGGAGAACTCCATCCTGAGTTCTGCATCTTCTTTCTTCACTCTGAACTGGCTACTCTATCCAAATAGTGAATAAATTGATGTGGGTAATTAGCTATAAGAACAATTTTTAATATTAATGAATAGAAAGAAGAGTAGTTGATGAGATTGATATGATTAAAGAAAATGAATACTTATAATGAAAAATAATCCAAACTACACTTATTAGAATATAAGCTCAGAGCTTCACATTATACTTTGAGATCCTTGAAGGCAAGTTCTGTGCTATATTTTCCTTTCTACCTCCAGTTTCTGGCACAGAATAGAGCTCAAAATTCTTTATGAAATAGATGAATATGAGCAGAAAATCTGAGAGAACAAAAAAAGCTCTAACATTGAAAACTTTGAGACCTGAATCATGGAAGGCACAATTTCTTACATTCAGGACTGCTCGGGCCAACTGTGAAGAGTTGTGCTGAATTCTGAGACCTGATTTTCTTTCCCTCCAGTCTGGACTTCAGGTGAACTGTAGGCAGCCCGTTGTAGAAGGTGGAAAGTAGAAGACACAAAGTGGGTCCTCACTTTAGGCAGCCTGTCCCAAACTAAACACCTTACCCAGGCTCTGAGGGAAAAAAAAACGTTATCTTAGGGTATTGTCCAAGTCCAATTCCTGGAATTATCTTGGCTATGTCTCAACTGTAGCATGTAGTCATGGACATGTGACTGATGCCTGCTTAGGTAAACTTCCTTGATCTCTGGGAGACCTTGGAGAGGGGTGAAAGGAGAGGACAGGATAGCATGTCATCACTGCAGCAACCACCAGGTCTTGGAAGCAGTGGGTTGAATGAAATGACCTTTGGCAAGTAGAGCAATAAGTAGACAACGGTGAAAGGAAGAGAGGTGTGTTGAACTAGTATTTTCAGCCCTCCACAGTGACCAGTGTTTCTGTAGCATCAGAGATGAGAATTTGAGAAAAAAACATTCTCATCATCACAATGTCTAAAACTTACTTCCTGCCTTCACTGTGTGGGTTTACCTTCGGGTTCTCCAATGCCAGGAGGGGAGCTCCCCCTCTTCCACTAGGTAGGGAGAAGAGCAGTGGAACTGGCTAGCTCATCTCCTAAAGGAAGTACACTTCCTTCTCCACAGGCAAAGGCACCATAGCCCTGGATGTAAGGATGATATCTAAGGAGGTGTGAAAGGAGGAGAAGTAGATAGTATTAGCTGTTTACCATATTATCTTTGGACATAAATTTGTGCAAGTATTGATAATGAGTCATGGGCATTGGGTGGGGAACAATGTTTAAATTACATGTGCATGTGACCTCACATGTTAGCCCAGTGCTGGCGACCACGGTCTGATGTGCTTGCCCATGTGTCTCTGTGTTGGTATTTCTAATATAATTCAGTATCTTTCTGTGGGTCTGTGAACTCCAACATATGGGCACCAAACATGTGCATCCCCATAACTGTGTGTTCACTGCTTTGCCTCATTTTCATATGATGCCCTTGGCAATCCAAGCCCAGGATAAATATCTAACTGCTGGCCCATGCCAGGAAGACTTTGGCTAAATCACTTATGACATTGGATTAGTCCTGAAGTGTTGTTTTTGGATTATTTAGGAGACATGAATCTTAGGGACAGAAAATTAACCTTGTGTTTGCTGGTCATGAAATAGCCTGAGCAGGACTTAGTCATCCCACTAGCTATTGAAGAAGAAACTGTTTTTCTAAACTCCTGAGGGAGGCACCCCAAGAAATATACCCTTTCTAGTATTTTTCCAACCAGGCAGATGATTTAGATGGAGAAATGACTGTCTCTTTAATCTTATGACCTTGTTAGGGACAAAGTGAGATAAGGAGATGCCCCTCACTGAACATTGGAGGAACTGGCTCTGAACCAAACGGGGAGAAATACACATGGAAGTGAGGTGATGTGGAGGAAGGGTGCTATTTGTCAAAGTCAGTTGCATCAGGATCAGTGCATAAACCATGTAGCTAATGTTACACCAGTTAATAGAATCTGGGAGTTCCAGTGAGAATTTAGCTTATTATACACTGTCCTACTTTTTCCATTAGCTCATTACCTATTCTGTTAAATGGAATTCTACATTTCTGAAGGGAGAGATACAGGTATGCAGGAATAAGCTACTTCCTTCCTTTGAGGCAATACCATCTGTTTTTGGCAACATATGCCCACAATATGGAGGATTATCTGAGTGTTGTCAGAGAGCATCTGTATCTGTGGCTGAGGCTGATGACCACTGAGCTGAAAGGATGCCATTAGTCACTGGCTAAGGGAGCCTCTCATCAATTCTCCCGCAATGCACTAAAAACAAGTCTTCATCGTTCTCGATGTGTGTGCACAATGAAATCACTTGGGGAGCCTCACCCTGGCCCAATCAATATCAGAATTTCTGGGGATGGTGTCTTGGCATCAGAATTTTTAAATATGTCTTAGAAGTAGCTGTAATATGCAGCCAAGTTTGCAGAATACCTGAATTATGGAACCCCTCAGTTTGGAAACATGAACCCAGAATATTCAGGCAGGCACCTGACATTGAAAGAGGAATCGAAAGAGAGACTGTTTCCTTTGTTGATATGAGATGCTGAGTTAACTGCTCACCAGGTGACACTTTTATGCTGTTCAGTAGACATGTCTGAAAACTGAGCTGGGCTGGGCTGATTAGTTAGTCTCTCTCAGGAATTTGAAGGGGGACACAAAAGCAGTGTTGAATGCCTGACCTGAAAGTTCAGGATAAGTTGGGCATGGGGTCATTATCGTCACAGATTTATCGAGTAGTGGAGACTCAGAGGAAGTTGGTCAGGAGAGGGAAGAGGATGAAAGAGCAGCTGGAGAAGCAAAGGGGGGACACAGGCAGGGGAGGGTGACCAGTCTTCACTGATGCCTTGATTCCTTACCTCGCTGAGACATTTTCTTAGATTGCATTGCAACCAGAAGAACCCTAACTAGAACTCTGATTTAGAATCTTACATGAGAAAGATGCTGTTTCCTCTCATGTCTTCAAGCCTGACATATACCTGTCTGTCTTGAATGTACTTCCTTTTTCTCTCTGTCACTCAAACACCTACTCCTTTTTAAAGAACAATTTGAATGTCACTCCCACTTGGTCCACCAGAACAAGCTAAAACCCACACTTTGCTCAATTTATTCACACTGGATTTTGTTCATATCTTTATTTATTCCTTTCTATGCTGAGTTACAATTTTCTGTTTACTTGTCTCCTCCACTAGATTTTGAGCTCTTTGAGGACAGAGGTTGTGTCTGACTTATATTTTTCACCAGTGTCTAATGCAGTTTTTGGCATATAGCAGTTGTGAATAGAGGCTTGTTAACTGAATACATTCTTAAAGATCAGGTGGGCCTGAGTTTGTGGAACTTTCTGTTTCCTCATACACTCAGAAAAGGGTTGATAAACTTAAAAATCTTTCTTGAATTCTAGATTGGAAGATTCCAAGCAATTTTTCCAGTAGTTTCTCATTTAATATATCTACTAAAAACCTTTAGCAGGAAATTTTCCCCTTCTGTCTTTAAACATCATGCTTTCACAGAAAATTTAAAAGGGAACTAAGACATAAGAATAATAAGATTAGAGACAAACTGCAAAGATGGCAGAGTAATAGGGGGACCCTGGGCTTGCCTCATCCTTCAAACACAGATAGATCAACAGAAAATCATTTTGAACACCTAAGAAATTGATCTGAGGATTAAGAGAACAATCTACACAATTAGAGGGAGAGAATGTGGCAGGTACAAGGTGCAGTGACATGAATTGAGGGAGAGAGAAGCTGTGGGCCATGGAGGAGAGGGAGCCCTTTTCCTAGAGAGAGTACAGAGAGAAAGAAAGAAGGGGAGAGAGAGCAGCACCTCAGGTTCATGCAAGAAAAACACTCCCCCAAAACCACTGACTGGGGACTCAAGAAGAACTGACTATTGCAAGTTTTTACAAACAGTGGAGCACAAATTCTGAGGTTTTAGAAGTCCATGCCATTCGCTGGAATCAAACCTGGCAGGCAGTGGTTCTTCTGGGGAGAAGGAGGGCAGAGACCCAGGAGTAGACAGGGAACAGCATGGTGTAGGGATCCCTTGGGTCACACTGAGAGAGAACGTACCCCTTCCTGGAGTACATTTGGGAGAGGGTATATTGCCTCTCCAAGGACAAAAGACCCACTGGGTGCCACTGAGTGGCCATTCAACAGCAAGGGACAGAAGCACGCACAAAGGGCAGATAAGTTGGTTGCAGCTTTTCGCTGTGCTTCATCATAGACTCCAGGTACTTGTGTGGCCTTGCAACTGCTTTTCTGGAACAAAACAGCACCAGACACAGCACTGTGAGGCTGTCCTCTAGAGAAGGGGAGTGGGTCCAGGCCTTGCCGGTCCTTTAAGATTTGGAATTTCGAATCCCAGCTGTGTGCCCGAGATAAAACACAGGAGAACTGTGAAGCTGGGTGTCCCAATGGCCCAGGCACATACAGGTTGAGGGCAGGGATCTGAGGGAAGCCTGGGACACAAGATGGGAGACTATTCACTTTTCTGTGAGGGTTTTCTGAACAGCATTTGGTGTGAGCTCCCCTTCCTGGGGACAAGGGGAGGGGGGGTGACACCATCTTCCCCCACCCACCAGCATAGTCAGACTTCAGTGAGCAACACATCACCCCCAGTGGGGGCTGGGAAGCCGCTCACACCAAGCCCTGCCCCCCCGTTCCCTGCAGGGGCGTCTTTAATAGGGCAGGTCTGACTGAGCCAGGGCAGTGGGCCTCTCTCCCAGATGATGAGCACAGACCGCCCCCCCCCCCCATATGCATCAAGTCTACTCATTACAGAGTGCTCCAAAGTGTCAGTTTCAGTTCTGGTGGATAGGACCAGGCTTCCCCCGCCCGCCTTTGGAATTGGGCTTATAGTTTTTTTGTTTGTTTGTTTGTTTTGTTTTTTTAAAGATTTTGTTTACTTATTTGAGAGAGAGAGAATGAGAGAGAGAGAGAGAGAGAGAGATCACAAGCAGGGGGAAGGGTAGAGGGAGAAGCAGACTCTCCACTGAGTAGGGAGCCCGATGTGGGACTTGATCCCAGGACTCTAGGCAGACACTTAACCAACTGAGCCACTCAGGTGCTCAGGGCTTATAGTTTTTTGCTTGTTTGTTTTTTTTCATTTCCTTTTCCCCTTTATCGATCAGACTCCTCCCCCCCCCCCCAGCTTATTTTAACAAACAAATCAAAGCACACCTAGTTAAAGGTCCAAACATTCCCCACTGCAAGCAAGGAGGAACTCTGCAGAGGACCGACCTGTGGGAAAGAGCAGCCAAAACACAACAGCTGAGTACACACAGTATACACCAGAAACATTTCCTGAAGTGCCAGGCCCTGGGCAATATATGACCCTTTCTTAATGTAGCATTACTCTCAGGAGCAGGAAAAATAAAACATAACAAGCTTTCATAACACGCAAAAGACAGAAACCTAGAGAAAATGACGGAGGAATTCTCCCCAGAAGAAAGATCGAGAAGAAACCACAGCCAGGGATATACTCAAAACAGATATAAGCAATATATCTGAACAAGAATTTAGAACAACAGTCATAAGAATACTAGCTGGACTTGAAAAAAAGCATAGAAGACACCAGGGAAACCCTTGCTGTAGAGATAAAAGACCTAAAAACTAGTCAGGCCGAAATAAAAAATGCTATACCTGAGATGCAAAACTGACTGGATGTAATCACAATGAGGATGGAAGAATCAGAGGAGTGAATAAGTTATATAGAGGATAAAATTATGGAAAATAATGAAGCTGAAAAGAAGAGGGAAAGAAAACTATTAGATCATAATATAGACTTAGGGAACTTAGTGATTCCATAAAATGAACTAATATCCATATCATAGGAGTCCCAGAAAAAGAAGAGCAGGAAGAAGGATCAGAAGATTTATTTGAACAAATTATAGCTGAGAACTTCCCTAATCTGGGGAAGGAAACAGGCATTCAAGTCCAAGAGGCACAGAGAACTCCCCTCAAAATGAACAAAAACAGGTCAACACCAAGGCATATCATAGTGAAACTTGAAAAATGCAAACGTGAAGAGAAAATTCTGAAAACAGCCAGGGACAAAAGGTTCTTAACCTACAAGGGTAAACACATAAGATTAACAGCAGATTTGTCCACAGAAACTTGGCAGGTTGGAAGAAATTGGCATGATATATGCAACGTGATAAATAGGAAAAATATGCAGCAAAAGAATATGTTATCCAGCAAGGCTGTCATTCAGAATAGAAGGAGAGATAAAAAGTTTCTAAGACAAGCTAAAGGAGTTCATGAACACTAAGACAGCTCTTCAAGAAATACTAAAGGGGACACTTTGAGAAGGAAAGAGTGACCAAAAGCAACAAAGACTAGAAAGGAACAGAGACAATCTACAGGAATAATGACTTTACAGGTAATACAAAAGAACTAAATGCATATCTATCAATAATTACTCTGAATGTAAATGAACTAAATGCTCTAATCAAAAGACTGGGTATCAGAATGGATTAAAAAAAAAGAAAGAAAAACAAGACCCATTGATGTGTTGCTTACAAGAGACTCATTTTAGACTCAGAGACACCTCCAGATTGAAAGTGAGGGTATGGAGAACCATGTATCATGCTAATGGACATCAAAAGGAAGCTAGGGTAGCCATACTTACATTAGACAAACTAGATTTTAGACGAAAGACTATAATAAGAGATGAAGAAGGGCACTATATCATAATAAAGGGGGTCTCTCCCACAAGAAGATCTAATAATTGTAAGTATTTATGCCCCCAACTTGGGAGCAGCCCAATATATAAATCAATTAATAACAAACTTAAAAAACACTCATTGATAATAATACAATAACAGTAGGGTACTTGAACACCCCATGTACAGCAATGGACAGATCGTCGATGCAGAAGATCAAGAAGGAAACAATGGGTTTGAATGACACATGGGACCAGATGGACTTCCCAGATATATTCAGAGCACTTCATCCTAAAACAGCAGGATACACATTCTTTTTGAGTGCACATGGAACATTCTCCAGAACAGATCACATACTGGGTCACAAGTCAGGCCTCAACCAGTACAAAAAGACTGAGATTATGCCATGCATATTTTCAGACCACAATGCTATGAAACTTGAAGTCAACCATAAGAAAAAAATTTGAAGGGGCGCCTGGGTGGCTCAGTCATTAAGCATCTGCCTTTGGCTTGGGTCATGATCCCAGGGTCTTGGGATTGAGCCCCACATCGGGCTCCCTGCTCAACAGGAAGCCTGCTTCTCCCTCTCCCACTTCCCCTGCTTGTGTTCCCTCTCTTGCTGTCTCTCTTTCTGTCAAATAAATAAATAAAATCTTTAAAAAAAATTTGGAAAGACCACAAACACATGAAAGTTAAAGAACATCCTGCTAAAGAATGAATGGGTTAACCAGGAAATTAAAGAAGAAATAAAAAATACATGGAAGCAAATGAAAATGAAAACATGACAGTCCAAAACCTTTGGGATGCAGCAAAGGTAGTCCTAAGACAGAAGCATATAGTAGTATAGGCCTTCCTCAAGAAGCAAGAAAAGTCTCAAATACACAACCTAACCTTACACATAAAGGAGCTGGAAAAAAAAAACAGCAAATAAAGCCTAAATCCAGGAGAAGAAAGGAAACAATAAAGATTAGAGCAGAAATAAATGATATAGAAAGAAAAAAAAAAAACAGTACAACAGATTAATGAAACTAGGAGATGGTTCTTTGAAAGAATTAACAAAATTGATAAACCCCTAGCCAGACTTACCAAAAAGAAAAGAGAAAGGACCCAAATAAAATAATGAATGAAAGAGGAAAGATCACAACAACATCAAAGAAATACAATTATAAGAACATATCATGAGCAATTATAAGAAGTGGATAAATTCTAGAAACATATAAACTACCAAAACTGAAACAGGAAGAAATAGAAAATTTGAACAGACCTATAACCAGCAAAAAAATTGAATCAGTAATCAAAAACCTCCCAAAAAACAAGAGTCCAGGGCCAGATGGCCTCCCAGAAGAATTTTACCAAATATTTAAAGAAGAGTTAATACCTTTTCTTATGAACTGTTCCATTCACCATGACAAAGTGGGATTTATTCGTGGGCTGCAAGGGTGGTTCAATATCCACAAGGCAGTAAATGTGATACACCACATTAATAAAAGAAAGAATAAGAACGATATAATCCTCTCAATAGATGCAGAAAAAGCATTTAACAAAATACAGCATCCTTTCTTGATAAAACCCTCAAGAAAGTAGGGATAGAAGGAACATACCTCAACGTCATAAGGCCATATACAAAAGACCCACAGCTAATATCATCCTCAACAGGGAAAAACTGAAAGCTTTTCCCCTAAGGTCAGGACACGACAGGGATGTCCACTCTCACCACTGTTGTTGAACATAGTACTGGATGTCCTAGCCTCAGCAATCAGATAACAAAAAGAAATAAAAGGCATCCAAATCAGCAAGGAAGAAGTCAAACTTTCACTCTTCACAAATGACATGATATTCTACATAGAAACCTGAAAGACTCCACCAAAAAATTGCTAGAACTGATACATGAATTCAGCAAAGTCACAGGATATAAAATCAATGTACAGAAATCTGTTGCATTTCTATACACCAATAATGAAGCAGCAGGAATATAAATCGAGAAATCGATACCATTTACAATTGCACCAAAAAAGCATAAGATACCTAGGAATATTCCTAACCAAGGAGGTAAAAATTTGTACTCCAAAAACTATAGAACACTCATGAAAGAAACTGAAGAAGACACAAAGAAATGGAAGACATTCCGTGCTCATGGATTGGAAGAGCAAATATTGTTAAAATGTCTATACTACCCAAAGCAATCTACACATTAAATGCAATGCCTATCAAAATAACACCAGCATTTTTCACAAAGCTAGAACAAACAATTCTAAAATTTGTGTGGAACCAGAAAAGACCCTGAAGAGCCAAAGTAATGTTGAAAAGCAAAGCAAAGTGGGAAGCATTTTTGCTTATGTTTCTCTTGCCTCTGGTGATGTGTCTAGCAAGAATTTGTTATGGCTGAGGTCAAAGAGGTTACTGCCTGTGTTCCCCTTTAAGATTTTGATGGTTTCCTGTCTCACTCCCATTCTCACCTTTCCCTACCAGCAAGCAGTCACTCTTATCTGCTCAGTGTGTTTTCTATATGTGTTCTTAGAAAACACATCATGATGTTTTGTGTGCAGATGCTTTTATTTTTTCTTTTAAAATTTTTATTTTGAGATAATAGTATATTTACATGAATTTGTAAGAAATAGTCCAAAAGGATCCCATGTACCTTTAACCCAGTTTCCCCCAATGGTAACATCTTAAAAAATTACAGTACAAATCACAACCAGGATATTGACATTCATAGTTAAGATACAGAACATTTCCATTAGCAGTTGTATAAACACATGACACCTGAAGTCAAAATGGAACTACATATTGCATATCTACCCAGTCAATTATGAGTTTCTTATGACTATATCTGGAACTCCATGGGCATTATAGGAAGTTCAAATGGACATTCACATTAAAGTTCAACCTGGATATTGATTTAGATAGTTAAGATACAGAACATTTCTATCACCACAAGGATCCCTCATGTTGCTTTTGTTTAGTCATACCTCCTTCCATCCTCTTCCACCCCTTCCTTAAACCCCTAGAAAACCCTAATGTGTTCTCCATTTCTGTAATTTTATCATTTCAAAAATGTTATAAAAGTGGAATCATGTAGCATATAGCCTTTGGGAATTAGCTTTTTTTTTCATTCAGCATAATTCTCTAGAGATTCATGAAGGTTATGTGTATTAGTAGATCATTTCTTTTTCAATTGCTAAGTAGTTTTTCATAGTATTGATGTATCACCATTTGTTTAATAATTTACACTGAAGGACATCATCTGGGTTTCCGATTTTTAGCTATTTTAAGTACAGTTACTGTAAACATCTGTGTACACGTTTTTGTGTGAACATAAGTCTTCATTTCTCTAGGATAAATACCTAGGAATGTAACTGCTCAGTCACATAGTAGTTGCATGTTTTGTTTTTAAAGAAACTGTTAAACTGCTTTACAATGGCTACACCATTTTACCTTCTCACCAGCAAACTGATGCAGTTTCTCCACCTCCTCACTAGCATTTGGTGGTGTTACTATTTTTTTAAAGATTACTTATTTACTTATTTATTTATTTATGAGGAGTGAGGGAGAGAGAGAGAGACCACGAGCAAGCAGGGGGAGAGGGAGAGAGAAAATCCCCAGCAGACTCTGAGCTGAGTGTGGAGCCTGGCACAGGGCTCAATCTCATGACCCTGAGATCATGACCTGAGCTGCAATCAAGGAGTCAGATGCTTAACTGACTGAGCCATCCAGGTGACCCTGGTGTTGTTACTATTTTAACTTTAAGCATTCTGATAGGTAAATCTATGATAGATTATATCTCACTGTGATTCTGTTTTCCCAATAGCTAATTTTGTTGATAATCTTTTCATGTGCTTTTTCTTTTGCCATTTGTATATCCTCTTATACATGAACAGTTTTCATTGACTCTTTCCTAACACATATTTCTTTTATTGCCTTTTTGTATTGGTTTAAAATTTCTAGTGCTATGTTGAATAAGTGATGAGATCAAACATACTTACCTTGTTCCCAATCTTAGGGGCAAAGCATTCAGTCTTTCAGCAGTAAATGTAATGTTAGCTGTAGGATTTTTTAAAAAAGATTTTATTTATTTATTTGACACACAAGAGAGAGAGCACAAGCAGGGGGAGCAGTAGATGAAGAGGAAGAAGTGGGCTCCCCACTGAACAGGGAGCCTGATGCAGGGCTTGATCTCAGGACCCTGAGATCATGACCTGAGCTGAAGGCAGATGCTTAACTGACTGAGCCATCCGGGTGCCCTTGTAGGATTTTTTTTATAGCTACTCTCTATCAAGTTGAGGTAGTTGTCCTCTATTTCTCTTTTTCTGAGAATTTTTATTATAAATGAATGTTGAATTTGTCAAAATCTTTTTCTGCACTGATTGGTATGATCATGTGATTTTTCTTCTTTCACTTGTTAATGTGGTGGATTACACTGATTGATTTTTGAACATTGAATGAGCTTGGTATTGCTGGAATAATCCCCACATGGTGATGGTGGTAATTCTTTTTACATATTGCTAAATTCTGTTTGTTAACATTCTGTTAAGGATTTCTGTGTGTATATTCAAAGACATTGGTTTGCATTTTTCTGTTTTGCACTGTCTTTATCTGGTTGTAGTATGTTTTGGCATGTTTATCCACTCATATTTTCTCGCCTATGCAAAGTCCCCTGTAAGCCCTGGTAATATTAGCTTCATAGAATGCATTGAGACAAATCCCTTTTCAATCTATTTTCTGAAAGAGGTTATATAGAATTGACATTAATTCTTCTCTAAATATTTGGTAGAATTATCCAGTTAAACTACTTGGGCCTGAAGAGTTCCTTTTAGAGAGTTTTAAAATGACTTCACCTTTCTTAATAGTAATGGGGTATTCAAATTACCTATTTCATATTGGGTGAGTTGTGCTACTTTGTGTCTTTTGAGGAAGTGTTTTTTTGGGGGGGGGTATAAGTTGTCAAATTTATGTGTGTAGAGTTGTTCCTACTATTTTCTTATTATCCTTTTACATGTTCAGTGTCTATAGTGTGTAGTATAGTATGTATGGTCTATGTCTTCTATCATTCCTAATGTTGGTAATTCATGTCTCTCTTTCTCTCATTCACACTGTTAGAAATTTGCCAATTTACTGATGTTTTCAAAGAAAGCAGATTTTTGTTTTTTTTCTTTTGCTTTTCTATTTTCAATTTTATCAATTTCTGCTCTTGGTTTATTATTTCCTTTGAATTTATTTTACCTTTTTCTTTTCTGGGTTCTTCAGGTGGGAGCTTAGGTTATTGATTTAAGACTTTTCCTCTTACCTAACGTATTCATTTTTAATGCTGTAAATTTTTCGCTCAACACTGCTTTAGCTATGTCTCATATCTGTTTATTTTTTTCTGTCAATTTTCTTTATTGTTCTATCTTCAGCTCACTGCTTCTTTCCTCTGTTTCTCCCATTCTGCCAATAAGCTCATCTGTGGAAATTTTTATTTTGGTTTCTTTAATTATTTTTTATTTATAAAAAACTATTTGTTAAATAAATAAAAATTAATTAAATAAAAATATTAATTTTAGTGAAATAAATATATCTATAAATATTACTAAATTATTTAAGCAATATATTAATTAAAAATAATGAACAGAAAGAAATAGTATTTTATTTGGAGATAAGTAGGTTTATTTTTTATTTCTGAAATACTACATTTCTAACATGTCCATTTGGTTCTTCTACACTGTTTTCCAGGTTGTGGTTGTGTTGGGGTTTTTTTGTTTTTGTTTTTGTTTTGTTTGTTTTGTTTTTTGGTTAGGGAGCTGGCACCAGTTCTTGTTCTTCCTTATAGAAAAAGGAAACTAAATCTAGTTTATTAATAGAATAGTATTCTATAACACTGCCCCATTTCCACTAGCATCTCTGGAGGGCTTTGAAAAAATAAGATTATATTTAGAGGTATAGTTGACACCATATCCATCAACAGAAGACCCTTCTGATATTTCTCCTCTAGTGTTCATCCTGAAGCAGTAACAGAATTATCTGCCCGGAAGGATATATCTTCTTTCTGGGGATGCAAAGTATGAAGATATATGAGATATACAAGGTAGGTGACACTATAGTAACAAACATCATAAAAATGTGAGTGGATAAACATACCAAAAGTTTCTCATCTATGCAAAGTCCTCTGTAAGCCCAGGGCAGCTATCTTCTACATGGCTGTGGCCCAACAGTTTAGGTGCCTTTCACGTGCATTTCCATTCAGTTTCTTGCCTCCTTAGTCAATGTGGTAGAAGAGTAGAACATGGAGTCTCTTAAATGCTTCCATTGCAATTGACTCATGACTATTTCTATTCATATGTGAAAAGCTAGTCATATGACCATGCCCAAATTCAAGACAGAAGAGTGTGTGTATGTGCATGTGAGAGGAAAGATGTGTGTGTGTGTGTGAGAGAGAGAGAGAGAGAATTCTAATATGCACTTTGTTAGGCAATTGTATCCATATTACAGTGCATATTACTTTTAATTTATACAACATCTTTTGTGAGGTGTTTATTATCTTCAATTTTACAGGAGTGAAGGCTCAAAGAGTTTGAATAAGTTGTAAAGTCAGAATTTGAACTCACTTAAAGCTCTCTGACTTCAACATTCATGCATTCTTTTTAATATATACAGTGATAAGGAGCCTATAATGTTAAATCCAGTATCTCTATTAATTCCGACTTGTTGGAACATTTGGCATAGTTTAGGGTGATAAGAAAATAATTAAAATAAATCACACTGGATGGAGGCAATAAAATCTAATAGAAGAGTTCAGTTGAAAAAATTTTTAGTTGGCCCCTCTATGCACCAGGCACCAGAGAAGCTCATAGTCTAAAAGAGATGTAAACTAATAGATACCACTTGGTTTATGATACCATAGAAATTTGCACAGAGTGCCATAGAAACGTTCCAGGAATCATCTAATAACAATTGGTGGAGGAAGAGTCAAGGCAGGCTTCTTGGAAAAGATGAAAAATCTGAACTAAGTCTTAGACCTCAATCATCTTTGCTATTCAGAGCTAATATCTTTGATTGTATCCTGCTCTACTACTCCTCCCTGTAACCAGTTTCTCCCCTGAACAATCCCCTTCACTCATTGAAGACTTTGGCATCTAGCTGAGAATGATCTTTTTCACTGTAGCTTATGTCATCATTCCAGGTAACTTCTATGTCTGTGTGGAGAATCCATTAAACACCTTGGCCTCTCTTGATCTCAACTCCATTTACTTCTACCTAAAGTCCACTCCAATGATTGGCTTCCTTTGTTGTCATTAAGTATTCAGAAAGGTGGATATTCAACCTATAGATTCAAGTCTGTAGAATTTACCATTCTAGTCCTGCTACTAATTAGCTGGGCCATTCAGATCATGTCCTCTTCTACCTTTTCTTAACTCCCAATTTATTATTCTAAACAGGACCTGTGGAGCAGAAGGACAGCAGGGGCTTATGAGGAAGACTGAAGCTTGAGGGTGTGGCCCCCGCAGATGCATACTTTTATCTAGAGACAATAGCAAGAAAGATGAGGGAGTTGATGAAGAATTTAGTCTGTGAACTATAGGGACTATGGTAGAGTTTCAATTCTACTTCTTTATGCTAACGTCTTCTGAGTTGCTTACCTAGTCAAACCTTAAACGGTTTTTGCTCTGGCTAGGTAAAATGGCAAAGAAATGTGAAATAGATTATCAAAGAATGAGGAATAGTAAACAGGCAGTACAAATTGTATAAAAGGAAAACATTTGCTAAAAAATGTTCATTTGTTTTTAAATTTAGACCACACATGCCCAGAGAAAAATGGGATGAAGTTTCCAAGACTGTCTAGCTGCTGGGTAAACCTAAAACTGAACTGAAAGCATATTCTATTTTTAATACAGCATTTGTCATTAAACAAAACTGAAGAATAATAAATCTAGAAAAAGATTTTCTATGTTGAAAGTTGATGCTTTGGTGAAAGTACATTAAGAAACAGAGAATGAAGACAAAGATGGGAAATTTCCTGGGAAATTTCTCTGCAGGGACCTTCTGCACATGTCCACGGGGCTAGGGGATGAATCCTCAGATTCTTTGTCATTTCCATTTTGAATCAAAACCTATGATTTTCCAAAATGGTAACTGTCATTTTCTTTGGACAGATGGATAACAGGTAATGCTTATTTCTTTCTTCCAGTAATCAGAAAAGGCACAAGTGATTTCTAAAAGAAATTTTCTTTTTTCTTGTTAACATATTAACTACCACCACTTTTAGACATCTTGGTCTTGACTTGGGTGGTTTTAGACAATTAGAAGGGAAGTAGAGAAAAAAGAGTGTATCAGAGCTCAGAAGTTTGGGGCAAAAGACCTAGATGTGAGTGTGACAAAAAATGCCTAAGGACTATAAGGTAGGGAGTTGGGAGGCGATGGTTTAGATGTAGCTCTTCTGTGGAAGGAAAGAATGGGTGACTGGAAAGGTAACTATTAGATAATCTTTGATTTCAGCTCCTACACGAGGAGGGTGGATGTGTTAGGGAGGGACAGAACCAACAGGCCCCTTCTGTTTATAAGACATTTGTGAATTTTGCTCACAATCATAGTCTTCTTATCCTATAACTCGTACTTTTATTGTTTGAACCTAAATTTCCTGAACCAAAGCTGCTATTGCCTTGAATTCCTGAACTTTTCATTTATTTCTAAATGTATTTCCTACATAACGTTCAATTATTTGCCAGGAAGGTACAGTCAGACACACATAATTTGGCTATGATAAGTGTTTAGCACCCTTTTGAGAAAGCAGAACTCCTCCACAGCAATTTTACTGTAAGGCTCTAATATATGGTGATAATGATTCTTCGCTCCTTTAGAAACTGTACCAGGGCCAATAACTGAGAGCTCAGTGAGGAACTGCGGAGGCTTGCCTCTTTAGGAGGTTCCGTGGATTGCTTGGGATGAGGAAATTCTTAATGAGCACTTTATTCTTATTACAGGGTAATTTAATTTTCTGGATATCTAAGAACAACAGCATACCAGCTCCTTTATTAATTCTCATCAGTTTATAATTTCCTGCTAATTGCATTTTCTTCTTTCCTCCCAATCTCTGTAAGATATTAAAGTGGGTTTGACTCTTGTAGAATTTAAGTCCTAAGTGCTAAATGGAAGATCAAAATGAAATGACATTAGCAGTTAAGATTTTATGGTAATGGAGAGAGACTGGCGAGTTGTTTTATGTGCAGTAGGATGTGAGGTGCAGGAGGACGGGGTACAACATTCCTGGGGGAGCAAATGACTAAGCAGCAGATCCCAAGAGAGAGAAGCTGTCATGATAAAAAGGATAACTGATTTGCTTGAATAACAAGGGAGATTCTGTTGGTGTATGGAATAGGAACACAGGTGAGGGATGTTGTTGAATCAGGGGGTGGTCAGGGGGCAGATATAACAGAGCTTCTGCCACTGTCAGGTTTGTGAATTAGATTGAGAGCTAATAAGGCACCCAAATCAGTTTTGAGCTGGTGACGCTGCTGTGTACTTGAGGTTACCTAGACAATAGTGGAGGAAGGATATCTGATGTCTCAGTCTTGGGCTCAAACCAACCACTATAGGTGAAAGATCCAGGGTCTCGGGGAGAAGATGAGATTGTGTGTGTGTATGTATGTGTACCCAGATGCACAGATGGAAGAGTGGTCATCGGGGGAGGAATATTATTTCAGAAGGAGGGAATATGGAAAGGTGTGTTCCATCTCAGAGAAGATCATTGCTTCCAGTTCTCAAGAATGTAGTAATTAGCACCATGAGAATCAGAGCATAAAAACTGTACCCATTCATGGGCCCATCTCCACCAATCCCCAGCTCTCTGAAATTCCTGAGGTAACATTACAATGACATTCACCCACCTACCAAGTATTCCCCTCCAAGGAGGCCAGAGTTTGACCAAACCATCCTCAAGCAACCCCAAATACAAGATTCTCTTCCAGGCAGATTTTTCGCCCCATTGGCTTTGGGACATTTTCTATTGCCTATACAATAGAAAGGGGCCTATACAATAGAAAGGGGGAAGACATCAGAAGGGTGATTTTCTTCTCCTAAAACAAGGTCCTGCAATTCTCTGTTTCTCTTATCTACAATTTATCCAAATATCTACCAACCCCCAGGAAGTACAACAAGCTCAGAATCTGCTCACAGGCAAAACAGCATAAGGAAAAGGTAGGCAGAGTTTACATACAGTTGAGATAAATTACAGGTGCCTCTCTTTACTAAGTACAAGCTTGCAGAGGTAGACAGTCACTGGTGGACTCCCTGCATTCATTCTCCCTTTAGCAGCATTTGGGTCATTATTTTTTCTAGTTAGGACATCTCATCCTCACACTCAGGAAGAGCTCCTTTACCTACTCATGTAGTTTCTCTCTATTGCTTTCACTCTCTTTTCCTAGCTGTCTCCTACTCCCAAATCTATGAGAAAAATATGTGTTTCCTGCCAGAGATGCAAATTCATCCATAGGCTCTGTCCTCAGATTTTTCCTCAGACTTTTGAATGTCTCATCAAATTCTGGGCACTCTGAGCAGTTATTTATGTTCTGTTTGCCAAGCACCCTACCTTAGTCATCACACACCAGAATCTCTCTGGTGGTTTTTCTCCATTTCTTCTCCCATCCTGTCTGGTGTTTTTCTTACAGGATGATTAGCACAGCACCTCTACTTCACTCAGCTCTTCCAGTGTTCTTTGTGATGACTTTCTAAATCCAGTTCTGTAGAACAGTCCCCATGCCCCCAATTTCTCCACATCACCTCAGTCTCTCTACTGCCATTTCTTTAGTTTCAGATGGCTCACTCACAACTTCTAGATACAAGTAAAATATGTTACAAAACTGCTTACAAATGATTTGGAGGTTTGAAACCCCTCCCCATTTTTGTTACACTTCATCATTTGAACATTAAAGTGATGTTGGTTATGCCCGTCACCATATTTAACATGAACTTAACCAGATATTTGCAGCTCCATCAGAAAAAAATTTTCCCAGAGGCTGGGGAAAAGGATGAGAAACCTAGAAAAAGAGAGTGACAGATACCTCACAGAAATATGACTGTCATATCTCCTTCAAATTCCACCTTCATATCCTTTCTTTTAGAGCTTAGACATATGTTCATGGGACTCTGTCCTGGGATCAATCTTTGAGATGGATGTACTGTATTTTTTCCCCCAAAATTCTTATGCAAATTCATTATGCAAATAGAAGTTCACCAAGCTTGGGATATTTGCCTTACAGATACATGGGGAACATACTCTGTAAGGCCGATTGTTGGATGGGAAGATCTATTCTTTTTTTTTTAAGATTTATTTATTTATTTTAGAGAGAGAGAGAGCATGAGCAGGGGGAGGGGCAGAGGGAGAGGAAGAGAGAGATCTTAAGCAGACTCTGTGCTGTGGAGTCCAACCTGGGGCTCGATCTCATGACCCTGAGGTCATGACCTGAGCCAAAACCGAGAGTTGGAAGCTTAACCAACTGAGCCACCCAGGCACCCCATGGATAGGAAAGTCTATTCTATATCGGGTGATGGAGAGTTAAAGAGCAAAAAGGATGATGAGGGGACCAAAAGAAGAGAAACCAAATGGAAAGCAGAAGAGTTTTGAATAGAGGATGGAGAATGAAGAAGAAAAGGCAAGGAGCATGGGAAGCCTGGCAAGGAATTCTGATTATCAACAGTGGACTCTAAAGTAGGATTCCTAGGGAAAAAATCAGCGAGTTTATTATTACCTACTATTCAAAGCCATGTTATTGTATGTGCGTAGGATATGATATCTAGGTGCAGCCATACTGTATCTTTTGGATATATGTAAAACTTGATAATGGAAAAACATGAGGTTTCTCTTTGCTTTTGCCAAGAAAGCTCAAGGAATCCTGGAATAACAGAAGAACTGTATCCACAGGGAAGAATTTAAGGAAAGTTGGAGAAAGAGAAAATGTTAAGTACAGTGAAAGTTAAATACCAGGATTGAAAACTTACTCGGGGGGCACCTGGCTGGTTCAGTGGATAGAGCATGTGCCTCTTGATCTCAGGGTTGTGAGTTTGAGCCCCATGTTGGGTGTAGAGTTCACTTTAAAAAAACAACCTATTCTGTTCTTGTGATGAAATGGAGTAGGACATCCATAAATGACTTCTCAGTGGTTATCCCCAGTACTCAGGGTGGGGTTGAGGGTGGCCTATAGTCTTTGGTTGGGAGGTAGCAAGTATAGAGAAGCCTTCCCATGGGCATGTCTCATGATCTTGCCTTCACTCTGTACCATATGTCCTCTTACCATCATGGCCTTACTAGCCATCATGTCTATAGATTTCCTCCTTAAAAGTGTTATTAGACTCCCCTTTTCTTGCATGGGCTCAGGAAAGTGTACTCTTCTGCTTCTCCTTAGTTATGCTTCTGATTTCTAACACTTGGGAAGGTAAGGAATAGGTGGGCTATTCTTTTCAAAAGCTGCTTTGTCTCATTCAGTGCTCTATGTTGGGTACCTAAAATAGTACTTGGTACATGGCCGAGGTTTGATAACTCTTTGTTAAATGAAAAAATGCATCTGGTTACCCTTTACCATGGTTTTTGGAGAACCTTTTTTTTCTGCTTAATATGTCCTTTGATTTCAGATTTAAGAAAATACACACACACAGTATGTATCTCCAATAAAACTCATGGTTTTGGTTTTTCCTGTGTTCATCTCAGCATGTCTTTAGTGTGATGTCTTCTTCCCTTTCTATTTCTATTGATGAATTCACCTAAAAAAGATACTCTCTGCTCACAAACTATTTCTCGGTGATCTATCCTGGTTTAGATAATGAATCTCAGGATTTAAAAAATATTATTTAACTTTGTTCTTTTCTCTTATATTTGAACATAAAATCAACCAGCTTATGATCAGTGAACTATGGATTGAGGCTAAAAGACGCCCCCTTCTTCCTATGCCTAATGATAACCAACGTTGTTTTGTTTGATTACATTTATGAGACTTATGCTTTTTAAGAAAAACACAGACATCATTACTTTTTAGTTTTCCTTTTTCACTTTTTGTTATTTTTCATTAAAAAAACTTAAATAACAGCACAGACAAAACTGAATTGTTAGGTGGCAGGGGATGCTCTATGTGATACTCGAAATATCATAGATGAGCAGATATATGAATTTGACAGTGTGAAAGGGGAATTAGGTATGTCAGCATAGAACATGCACAAGGTCATGTGCTACAAAAGTCTAAAGTACACAAATCAAAGATCACCCATTCTCTGCAATTTGGGGTTCAAACCCAGTCACTACTAACTTTAGGTGTATGTCCTAGGGTAAAGGCTTCCTCTGTACCATGAGCAGGGAAATGAAGGTCCCAGTAACAGCTACTCAGAGTTGTTGAAAAAAATCAGACAATATAATGCCTGTAGGAAGCATGTGATAAAGACGTTATTGCTATGAGAGAGAGCAAGGGACAAAGGAAAAGGACTATGTAATTTCCTGAGTCCTTAGGCACTGGAGGTGATGCATGTCCGTAGGTTGGTGGAGAAGTCAGGGAAGCTGGTCTTGCTGATAAAGAGATACACCATCCCTTTGGCTTTGGTATTCACAACAATGGAATCATAACTCTATTGTTTCTTTGCCGTATTTTTTCATTTCTTCATAAATCTATGTAATACACAAAATTACAAATAGTATGTGTGTGTACATATGTATAATTACCATTTCATAATTGTAAACAGGTCCTCAATTTTTCATTTTGTTTTCAGTTAATATCGTTCTCTGTTAATCATGGCCATGATTCCTTCTTCAGTGGGTTCCTCTCCTCCCATAACCAACCCAGGAATGTACATTTAGATTTTGAGTCCCCTGCTATCTGTGGGCAGACTGAAGCCCTGAGAGAAGATGCTCTGAGAACATTCTTAGGCAGGAGACTGAACCCCACACCTATTGATGCTCAGGTCCTGGTGATTCCTATTTTCTAAAAGAAATGTTTTTACTATGTCAGCCTCTCTCTGTTTTGGACCCTGTTTTTCCCTCTGGGGTGACCAGAGATAAGGAGAACCCTTAGCTCACTGTTATTGTTCCTGCACTGTCTGTGTCTAAAGCAATTGGTGCCCAGCTCCTTGCCCTCACTCTCTCTTCTCCTCACCCCAGAGCCCAAATCCCAGGGCTATTGGGGCACACACACTGAGCTCTGTGCTGACAGGAGAGTGGAGAGAGTGAGAGAGAGCAGTCAGGGTCTCCCAGGAGGCCCCTGTGGACTCACAGTTGCCTGCCTTGTCCCTGGAGCTCACATTTCTCAAACTTGAGTATGGTGCTGGGATGTGCCCAAAGGCCGCAGTGGAGACAGCTGCTCTTTGGGAACCACTGTCATGCTCCTATTCAATCCTGCTGCAGCACACCATCAGTACTGAGAACTGGAGGCTTTTGGTTTCAGGTCATCCACCAGTAGTACCTAAAGAGCAGGAGGAAGGGGATACAGGGAGGGGCCCAGGTAGGGTGGAGTGTCTCCATCCTGGTGTTGTGTTATCTTTGTTTACTGTGGACTGCCCCAGAGGTCCCAGGTTTGGAAACTGTGCCTGCAGTTTTAGAGTGACCTCTTGGCTCTATTCAACACATTATACTTGCCTTGTTGTCCACTGGGTGCCACCCACTCCTCCTGGTCCTGCATCTGAACCTGGGTGGCAGGATGGGACCTATCACTAGTAAGTTCCCTACCTTCCCCTCAGTCTCTTTCACAGTCCTTTCATTGCCTTCACAGCATTTGTCATGGTTTGTCATTTTAAACTTATTTACTTTTTCCAACTTGGCTGTAATGCATGGGACTATTTTGTTCACCACTGTATCCCTTGACCACCAACGGTATCTGGTGCTGTTAATCATATTTTCCTGAATGAATAAGTGAATGGATGAATGATTGCCTGTGTCCTCTTGCTCACTGTGCTATTGCTGATTTGGATCCAGCAATGAATCTCATGACAGGACTCCTCTCCCTGCATTGGTCCCATTCTGTTCTCCCTCTTGGGAAAGACCTAGTGGTCTGTCCCACTCTACTCCTGCCCCTCCCTAAGAGACCCGAGTTCAAGAGAAGCTCTGTCTAGGTTCCTTCTTGATGCATCTCTGTCTTCTTTTTGAGCCTTAAATTCTTGCTGCCCACTGGTCTGCTTGCCGCAATGTGCAGTTTACTCTGTGTCCTCCCTCTGTCACCTGCCCTTGCAGGTGGCCTGTGGACCATAAGGGGATACTCAGTTACTTTCCCTGCTCACCCCTCTGTCCCATTCCTGGCCCCTGCTCTTTCATTCACTTGAGAAGGTTGGCATGTCCCAGGACACTGGTGACCAAACACTCCTACAAACAATCATGGTGATGGTACTGCTAACCCCTCTGCATTCCCAATTATTAAAAAGAGAGTTATTTCCGGGGTGGGAAAGTTGTTTCAGAAGTCAAAAAGCATAGGGATAATTTAGTCAGAAGAATTGAGAGGGTTGAAGTTGCATGTTGATAAGATGCATAACAAGGAGGAGGCTTTCAAATGGGTTCCAAGTCTCTGGAGGGCTATTATACGGAGACAGGTGAGCTCTCTGCTAGTTGGCACTGTAACAGAGATCTGAACAACAGAACATACAACATGAAGGATTTGGATAGAGATGAACAGGATCTCTTACCAGAGAGGATCTTTACCAGGAATGTGTGAGGGAAACTGAGAACATACCAGGGAGTCCAGACTATCAAGTACAGATAATGTTAGCCCAGTCCAAAGCATGTGCTAAATGGCCAACCAAAGCATTGGCCAGTCTACCTTGTGATAGCTAAGGCTGCCCTTGGCCTGTTTTGATGGGGCACCGCATTGTGTCCTGATTGGAGAAGCTGAGTTTTCCTGCACCAAGGGGATGCAGGACCCCTGGGCCTGAGAGAGGATGTGTTCTGTAGTGAGAGAGGAAGCAGGATGCTCCAGGGGGTACTGCAGAGGCTGCACTGAGGAAAATCTCCTCCACAGAAGACCCTGATACAGAGGAAATCTAGTTGTACATTCGTGTTGAACTTTACCTATGTTAATTGTTGCTTGTATTTGGCAATCAGTTTTGACAAAAACTTGGAATGTAAAATTATTCGGTAAGTACATAAGGTTCAAAAACATACTCCAGGGGGTTTGTCCTGAACTGTAGGCCAGATGGCTGAGTTGGAAATGGGGGAGTGGTGTCCCAGAGTCTGGAAGCAACATGAAGGGAATGGTAGTGTATGAGGGACAAATAGGAGGGCACCAGTCATCCAAGCTGAGGGGCGGGGGGAGGCAATATCTTGAATAGGAAGAGAAAATTCTTTTTTTTTTTTTTTTTTAATTTTTTTATTGTTATGTTAATCCCCATACATT